>NW_027466065.1:1442500-1595000 GCF_046127955.1 Nelusetta ayraudi
CTGCAGAACACGGCCCCTCAATTTGCAGAGAATGCTTTGAGGATGAAGGAAATACGGGGAACACTTTACCCCTTCCACTCCAAGCTCTGCAGGCGAGACCTTCCGAAACTCCTTTCACATTCCGCTGTTCATGCCTCGTTCATCCGGCAGCAGCAGCAGCAGCAGCAGCAGCAGCAGCCGCCGCCGCTCGCCCCTAAATGTCCACGCTGATCTTGCGCGGTAGCGACGGCATGTTCGTGACTGAGGCTTCTGCTCTCGCCTCGCTTGAGTTCTGCTACTCCCCACAAGCGCTGACCCATGTCACCAGTCAGTAACAATCGGTGTGTGCGTGCGTGCGCGCCTGCTGTCATTGATTCAGTGGGATGTTTCACACAGACGTTCTTCCCACCGCGCCGTGCAGTCCTACAGAACATGTCTGCGTGGGTTTTGTGCATGTATTTAACGTCGAACCTCGTTCTGATGTTGCGCACAGTGAAACAATAATAATAATCAAAATCATTTTTTCGCCGTGAAAACCCTTCATTTCATTAGCGAAGCTTCATTTAACCGCCGCGCGGGGGGGGGCCTGTCGACGGCTGCTGACGTGTGCGTTCTGATTGCTAATGGGATGTATGTTAAGAGGCTGATCCGGCCTCTAATGTGTGTTTATTAAACATAAGGCTGCTGCCAGCCAGGGTGGAAAAAGTATTTAAAAAAAAAAAAAAGAAAGAAAAAACAGAAGAAAAAAAAGCTCTGAGCTGTTGTCAGGCATCCAGGGCAGACTGTTCCCAGCCAAGAAATAGTCCACAACTCCCCAACTTCCTCCTTCTCCTCCGTCCTCTAGTCGCTGCGCAGGGCTGCGTATCTGGCTGCTGGCTGTGGCCTCGTATTTAACATACATCCGAGTGGCTTCAACGCTCTCCCGCTCTCCCTCCCCGTGCCAGAAAAAGCCAATTTGTCTGTTTTCCAAAATATTGCTTAAAGGCCGGATTTGCTGTTTATATGCTTTTAAACCTTTTTTTTTTTATTTTCCTTTCTTATTCCCCCCCCCCAAAGTCCTCTCGAGAAGCCCCGACGAGCGGCGCCGCTCTCCCCGAGGTCAGTTTATCTCTCCGCTGAGCTGACCTGAGGGACGGCTGGCCGAGCCCGGGGCCTTCCCGCGGCCGCCTGCAAACCGCGCATCATGCTTCAGCAAGAGCACTTACGTCTAATTATTTTTACTCTAATTATTTTCGGTCTTGCATCACAACCCCCCCCTCCTCCTCCTCCAAGTACACACACACACACACACACACACACACACACACACACACACACACACACACTTTAACCTTGGGAGCAGCACAGGCGGAGGTCCAGGGTGAAGCAGAGCCCTGGGCTCCTCCTCCTCTCCCTCCGCCACTCGCTCAGTTCCCTTTTCATTTCATTTCCTGTCCTGTTCTTTTCTCGTCTCGTCCTTTCATCTTTACAGCAGCGTGCTGTTTGGCTTTGAGCAGCAGCACAGCACAACTTCACAAATCGGAGAAAAAAAGATGCTTTTTGTGGGATGAGAAATTAAAAAAAAAAGTAAAATAAAATCAAAACCGAATCTGTGAAATTGTGGTGGAAAACGTGACGTCTCTTTTATTATTGTTGTGGCTTGTCTCTGCACATTAGGATCCCGATCCTAATTAGATCGTGTTCGGGCAGAGGCCATCTGTGTCTTTTTGTTGGTTTGATATCATTTCCTCTTCTTTCTTTCTTTAATATGAAACAAATCAGCTTTGATACTTTCATTTCGTTTTGGTTTTTTTTTGCACATTAACGCTCAAGAATAAGTTCCTGTCATCCTGGTCTCTCATTACAAGGTTTACTAGATTAAGAACCGCAGTAGGTCTTGTGACAGTCATGTAGTCGTCATAGTCATATATTAAATCGATAAGTTTGAAAAAAAAGTTGTTGTTTTTTTCTTATTTTATTTTTGATGGAAGCTGGGTTAGCGTTTGCAGCATGAATAGAAAATGATAAACTAGCTAATGAGTAAGGCAGTATAATGTTAATACAAGAATTAATAGTTAGCATAATGTTATTACAGCCTTCTGGAAGATGTGGTCTGCAGCAACTAATAACGTCACGCTTCGTTTTGACATCTCCTGACTTGACTGCTCCTTGCTTCTATTTTCTCTCCTAAGGATTCCTAACAAGTTGAAGTTTAAGGAAGTCATTTGAATGATTAACCTGCCCTCAGAGCAGCTGCCCCTCCATATCGATTCCTGCATCGTTCAGGATTCCTGCCGACGACTGAAATGATAAACATATCGCCCCCCCACCGTAACCTATTGCTCGTCGGGGCGAGTGCCTTGTTGTTTACTGTTGGTTCGCTCCAAACGCAGCGGGTCAGCATTTGATGAATACAGGATGTTGCCTAAGTAGGTGTTGCTTATTCAATCAATTTTTTTTTTACACCTCCCACTCGTAACCTCCACGTTTAACTTCGCCGTTCCCGCCGACCTCAAGGTGAGGTTTTAAATAGAGCGAGATTGATCAGGCTGAGCCAGACACCAGCCAATGCACGGTAATCTGAAGCCAGAAACAAAGACAGAATATTAGCGCAAATTTTGTTGTGTTTGCCAAGCAAGTGATGCGGCAAAAAACATCTTTTTTTGAATCTCTCTGTTTTTTTCTTTAGTAAAAACGTTAAAACAACAGCAGAATCTGTACTTTGGTCACATCCATCCATCCGCCTCGCTTTCTATCACGTATGTACTCATTTTGTGCTGCAATCCTCAGTTGGCGACCTCGTTCCAGAAAGAGATTGGCCGACTGCTCGACTCCTAATTGCGTTTGCGCGTCGGCACCTGTTGGCTTGTTGTCTTCACATAAAACAATTTAGGCCAAAAATATGCAAAATCAGAGAACTGAGATCTGCATCGCCCTTTTAACGCCGAGCTCATCTGTTGGAACGACCACGTCCTGGAATTTGCGTGACTGTGCCCTTAACATGTGACTTACTCACTTCCATATAAGCGTCACTCCTAACACATCTACGTAAATCCCTCACAGCCCTCGGCTGGAACGTCCGAAACGGTAAATCCCCGAAACTTTATAAATGTCGTGCTTGGACATTTATCAAAATCAATTGCAGAATGCCAAGCAATTTGTCAGTTGGTCAATACAACATAAAAGGATTTTAAATGCTTTGTTTCCCTGATTTTAACGATGTTGCACGTGAAGCTGGAATATTTATTTATTTGTTCATTGTAATGTCTTTTATACTTTTTGCATACTTTTGCATATTTTTGTACACTTTTGTACAAAGAGAGCTATTTGTCATTTTCAGACTTGTCTTTTTGACACTTTTACCATTTTATTCACCTATTCAAATTGAATCGAATCTACTATGTAACACATGAACGTGACAAAATCATCGATGACTGCAGCTCTAATCGATTCGCTGTTCCTGCAAAAAAAAAAAAAAAAAAAAGTTTTCAAAACGCTGAGATTTCACGGGGCCTCGGCAGCTTTTACTGGGCGCTTTCGGGGAACAGCCTCCGGCCGTCCACCGTGCGGTCACCTCGCCGTTGCCGTTGCCTCATAAGCGCCGCTCCTTTCTCAACCGCCACCAGGGTGGGGGGCTCTCTGTCGTTGTTGCGGTTTCCTGGGGTGGCCAGCGTCCTTCGCCCGCGCAGCCGTTGAGAGTCCTTTTTTTGGAGAAGTCGCGGCCAAAGGCGACAGGGGCCGCGTCACATGAGGAGCCTTGCACAATACTCCGCGCAGCAGGCGGTAAACAGTGCTTCGCGCGCACGCACGCACGCACAACAACAGCCATCATGGAAACCTGTTAGGCTATGATTAGAACAGCCCTCGCTCTCATCTCGACACTGTGTGATTTGCTGTGTCATGACCGGAGCAGGTAATTCGGCGTTGTCAGCCTGACGTTCCGGCCGGATCACTCCTCTGTAGGTCAATCGGACCTGCTGGATGTGGTTTTTTACCGCCGGCTTAAAGGAGTTGTTGTCATTCAAGTGAGTGGACTGCTGCTGGATTGTGCTGGCCTGGATGGGGGGGGGGGAATATAAAAACCGAAACCTGGCACAGGGGGGAAAGCAACATCTTAAAAAAAAACAGCCGACGGCTTGCAGCCTCTCGGTCTCCTGCAGAAAGTTTGGGCCTGTGCGTGACTGCCGAGCTTTTGGTGCCAAATCAAGTGGTTGTAATTTGCGGCCTTGCCGTGCCCTCGCACGGTAAACACTGACTAAGAGCTCAGGAATCTTAAGAGCTATAAAATAATTGCAGGTTACTCCCGTAATGCCCAGAGTTGTTCTGCTCTGCGCTTCGACTCCGCCTCTCCTGTCTCATCCCTGTTTTTTTTCTTTTTTGTAATTTGTGCGTGCCAGCTCTGCCGTGCAAAAAAAAAAAAGCAGTGAAGCTGCATCTTTTCTCCAGCTCGCTCATTATGGTGTTAGAAAACCATTTTGGCGGCCGTGTTCCTGGTGGTTTTATCAGACGGTTTCTGCTCGGCTTTTTACTGTGACAGTTCAAATTTATGCAGAGACAAACTCAAAACTACGCTGCATACTTGCACGTACATGTTTTGCCTTTAGGATACTTTACCACCCGTCTCTTTGCTAATGCCTCCCTGGGCTGTTTATCCACTAGCCACACCATGCTATCCGCTGTTATTACATTGTTGTTGCCTCTCCTCCGAAATGTGCATTTATTCGGCACAGGGATGCACAAAGCCGGTGTTCGGCCATGTTTTGAATAAATCAGGGGTGAAACGCGGCGTAACGAGACAGACTCATTTGGCACCGTGTGACAGTCCCGCCGCTGAGTGACGGCGTATCCGTGCCGGCGCGGAGACATGGCATTTAGCGGCGACGCAAGTGGCCCAAAAGACATCGTCAAGTAATTGCCAGTTTGGGCTTCACTAATGCAGTGTACCACTGAAATCTGAAAAGGCCAGCCACTGCTTCCACGCAGATAAACAATTATGTGGCTTTTAAATGGTGGACGTGTTATGGCTTGTTATGCTCTTCAAGATGAATTTTAAATGTCAGGAGTAACGGCTCTAAAGCGGGAATCGGAAGTGAGGGTGGAAAGTGTATTTTTATAAAAAAAACAGTATTTCCCCAAAGATATTTCTTTGCAACTTTGTCAATTTAAGCTTGCTTTTTTACTTGACGCTCTTTCTGTACCTATTTTTATATATATATATATATTTATTTGCTGTTATAGTATCGTTCATCACTGCCCATATAAAGGCAGTTGAGCACATTCAGATGATGAGAACTCCTCTTGGCCGCCTCACAGTCCAGATTAGTGGCAGGAAACGCACGGCCCTCTTCTGAGTTTGCTGACGCAGTAAACCGAAACTCCTCTGTTGCAAGAGGTTTGGATGCGGTTTCAAAAGAGAAGGACACAGTGTGGGTCAAAGCCTTGTGTTATTTTCCAGTGTAAGTCTTACATCAGTCCTTCTGTTGCAGGCTGAAGAGAGAAAGGGGGGGGTTGGGGAGGTTCTTACCGAAGAACAGCATCCAGTCCCTCACTCTTTCCTGTGTTTGTTCGGCATTAAGGTATTTCTTTTCAGCTAATTATGCAATCGTCCGTAGCCGCGCAGCTCATCGGAGAATTTTCGAAGCGGCGCACGGCATCGGCCTCCCGTCGTCTGGAAAAAAACCAGAGGCAGGCACCTGTGTTTGCTCAAAGTGGCGTGCATTAACTTTTCAAGCTCGCAATTATCCACAATTGTTAACAGTTACATAAATCGGACGACGCTCGGCGTTTGTAACAAAGGTTTACACAAACACACCAAAACACTGTTGGAAAGTTGCTCAGGTTACATGAAGATCTGCTCAGTGTGGATTAGTCCTTTTGGTGTAAACATTCATTTATTTATTTTTTGGAGCGGGCGAATTTCAGAACCGCGAGAAAATGGCTCTTTTTTTTTTAATCAGTGGTTTTAAAAAGTGCTTTGTCTCTGCTATCGCTGTCATGGCAGCTACGTCCGCTGCTAGGTGGCCAAAAACATCTGCCGCTCGGAAGATTTGGAGCCCCGCGAGAAAATGTCCTGCAGTGAGAAAGTCATCAGGGTGTCTGGCTCCTCTTAACCGGAGAGCGAAGCCAGTGAAGGACAGTCATGCTATGGCAGTGAAATCAAAGTGCACCTGCGGACTCGCGTGTCAACAACCTTGAATAATGCCCACATGCCACTGAGAGGCAGATCCAGCTTTGAAAAAAAAAAAAAAAAAAAAAAGCAACAAAATAGCTGTTGCAGCACAAGTGGTTTAGTTTAAGTTGCACCTGCACACATGCTGCTGTTTCTTCAGAAACGTCAGCTGGACTTGCCGGACTCGCTTTTCAAGGGAAGAATCCAGTTCTGCCAAAGCCCACCCCGGCTGTCTGGAATCGCTCTGGGGGATTGATTACAGTAGATGTCATAACGTAATCGCGCGGCGTAACGCCGCGAACCGAATCCACTGCGTGACTCAAGCCAACAGGACAGGAATAGTTCTGACTGGACGCACACGGCAGCGAGGATACGCGGACGTTTCTTCTAAATCCTAAAAGTAGAAAGGCCAGGGAAACCAGAAAGCACTTCATCCGTGTTCTTGTAAATATCAATTTGTGGTTAGCGAAGCCCACACCCTGAAAACACCCAGAGCCCAGTGTAAATATTTAAACCTGATCTTTGGGTTATGACATAACCATTACTCTCAAGCTCCGAGCGGCCAGTCGCTGGCTTAACTTGTTTTCAGGCCCCGGAGATGGCGGAGAGTTCCTTCATTCAGTCTTTCTGAAACCCAAGAAGGACATTATAGAACAATATGCATCCACGTGATGCATAAGATGCACAACAATGCGGTAGAAAGTCTCTTCTCTGGTCAGCCGTCCTTGTGGAGGTTCACTGCAAAACATTTTGCACAAAACGTTTTTGCAAACAAATTCAGGAGGTTGAACCTAAATATTGACGAGAAGAATAGAAAGATTTATTATAACTGTCCAAGTCACTTACTGGTACAAAGATCCTGGAAATCATCAATCTTTGTTGCACATAGCTAAAAATACTTTGCCTGCTTGGTTTTTGGGGTTTCGCGCTGGTGGCAGGTGCCATCTAACCAGGTCCCTGTAGCAATGTTTTTTGAGTTTTTTCTACTTTGCTTATCAAAAAAAGTTCTGCACATCCACCTTTGTGATGTCACAAAGGGTCACTCGGCGCTGCCACCAGAGACCGTCTTGTTTTTGTCCCCCTTGCCAATGAGCGAAAGGTCCAACAAAGCATCTGTTTTAGCAGGAGGCTTTAAACAAAGGGCTAAATGTGCTGTTTTCTGGAACCTTGTAAAGACTCTGGATAAATCAGTCTGGCCTGTTCACACCAAAGGAAATATGCAGTATTTGAATTGGTCACAATACTGGACCTCGAAGTTACTGTAACCATGCGTCATGATAGCGGCTCAGTTTCAAAACACTCGAGTTCTGCAGACTTCTCGTCTTTACAATTCAAGTAGGAGTCAGATGGGGAAAAAAGGTCTTTTTGTTCCGTATTTTGTTGATTAAAGTGCGTCAGAGTGTTGCAGCACCGGCCGCCACATGCAAGCAAGATTTTCTACGCCCGCCTCACGCGTTGTGCCGTCAATAGAGGAAGTCCGACCAGCCGCAGAGGCCGGCTGCTTCTTGGTCGACCTTTTTTTTGAGCCACAGCATATTTTTCTATACTCCACCAATCAAAAGAAAAAATATTATCAAATGACACTTTGTAGCCTAATAATGGTCACATAGTCTCCTAATGTATTTATGCTCACTCAGTGTGAAACCTGGGCCTGTTCAGATGCACACAAAGCTGATACCTCAGAAGGAGTTGCGGGAGGAAAATAGGCTTCCATTCCTTTTAAAGCACTCGGCACTGGAATGTTATTTTTTTTAGACCAAAATAAGTGAAATTGGGTAATTTGCCACAGTATAACTGACATTATCAAACGGTGCATTAGTGTGTGAAACACTGCTGTAAGTCACTGAACTACAGCAGGCCACTGAAGAGACTTTTAGATATTAAAACAGGCACTGTGCTAATTGACCCTCATTCCCCGATTCAACCGAGAAAAACGACCGATTAGCATTCGCGTGCACATTTGCGGCCTTTGCTTTTGACAAATCCCCTTTTGTCTCTTTATTCACTTACTTTCCAACCCTGTCAAAAAGCCAGTAAACAGGTGCACACCTAGCAAGGTCGCCGGGGTCGCCTCACTCTCTCTCTCTCTCTCTCTCCCTCTCCCTCTCCCTCTCCCTCTCCTCTCCCACTCCCTCTCCCTCTCTCGTCCTGCTTTGCGCACTAGCGGTCCACGCGGGTGCACCACTTCCACTGCGCCGAGCCGTTGCCCGCGGCAGCGCCCCCCTCCCCCTCCCTCTCCCTCTCCCCCCTGCCGTCAGAAAGGTTGCGGCCCCGGGTGAAGGCGTCAGCCGCCCTCCATCATCCTCTGTTGTGACACATGACTCGTGGCGCCGGAGCCGCTCTGCGTGACGAGTTTTGTTAGCAGCAACACAAAAGCACCGAGCGCTCCTTTGACCTTTGGTGTCCCGCCTCCTTTATCTCCGGCGCTCCGCGACTCCTGACACGCTTTTCCATTCCCCTTTCTCTTCTTGTGTGTGTGTGTGTGTGTGTGTGTGTGTGTGTGTGTGTGTGTGTGTGTGTGTGTGTGTGTGTGTGTGTGTGTGCGTGCGCGTTTAGTTTTTTTTTTTCTTCCATTTTTTATTTATTTATTCATTTGGCTGGCTAATTCTTCCCGTGCGGCACCACGGGAGGCTCTGAGAGGTGAGAACTTCTCGCATTCCATCGATGATGACACACATTTGGCCCGCTGAATCCTGCTGTATCACATCACAGCTAGGTGTGGGACCGCGCGCGCTGACTAATGCCCCAGAATGCCTCTGACGCTGATGAATTGATAATTGTTTGCACACGATAAACAACATATTCGCTCGCCGGCCGACTGAGTCATCCCCCGGCGCTTCATGATGTCACGGCAGACCCGCAACCGGACCGAGGGGGGGGAACATATTTGCTCGGCGTGTCTCATCTCGGCAGCTAACGACACTCGAGGGCGTTTTTTTGGCTCTTTTATTATTTGATTACATATCAATTTGATTTCCGCTCGTTTTTTCACCTGCCCGCCTGCGTGACGCTCCAACGCAGTGAGCACGGCGCCACTTACCAGGAAGTTCTTTTGTCATCTATATCAGGAAATGATTTGAAAATAAACAAAAAAAAAAAAACCCCGTCAGAGGGAATCTTGCCTCGGCTGGATCGAG
This sequence comes from Nelusetta ayraudi, assembly GCF_046127955.1. Taxonomy (NCBI): domain Eukaryota; kingdom Metazoa; phylum Chordata; class Actinopteri; order Tetraodontiformes; family Monacanthidae; genus Nelusetta; species Nelusetta ayraudi. The sequence continues at coordinate 1,451,765 of NW_027466065.1, forward strand.
TCTCTCCTCCTCCAGTTGGAACGTCCGCAGCCGCTTCCCGATCCTCCCGTGACCCCCCCGTGTGACTCCCCGGCACCAAAGGTCACTCGCAACACCTCTCCGACTCCTCCTCGGCGAATCGGCAACCGCCGCCACCCCCCCCCCACACACACACACACACACACACACACACACACATCCTGCAGCCGCCCCCACGCTGCGTCTCCACGCGGCCAGGGTTCCCACCCACCTGCTCGCACCCCCAGCCGAGCATCAGAGGTTTCCAGCTTAACGCTCTCCGGAGAACGTCCCCCCCGCTCCTCCTCCTCCACCCCCACTCCTCCCTCTCCTCCGTCTCCCCCTCCCGTTCGTCTTCACGCCTCCGTGGAATTACTTCTATCTGGCCTACTTTCTGCCCTCTCTCTATTCATTTGCGCGCGACATCTACATGATGTTTTTCTCACCTCCCGCACCTCCGAATCTTCCTCTTCCTTTTCGTTTGTGTTCCTTGTTCCTTGTCTCCTCCTTCCCCCCCTTTTAATGGTAAACATCTTGACTTGCGCGCTGATTCTGCCCCCCCGCCCCCACCCAACACCCTGCTTGTCCTCTTTCTATGAATGCATGGATTGCCTCAGGCTACAATTGTGTCCCTGTATGTTTCCTGTCTGCGCTCATCAGTCGCCCTTCCCAAGTCGCCCTTCCTCGTCCCTCCTTTGCCGCGTGGCATTGAACAGTAATTTTATTTTATTCTGCGTTCGCTAATTAGATTAATGGGACTGGATGGACCCTGTGGTCCCCGATTTTAACTGGCTGAAAACTGGATTTTCTGGCAACTGAGGACAGAATTTAATGCCTTTTTTTTCTTTCTTTTTTTAAAAAGCAACCGTTTGCAGCCTTCTTCTCCTTCTTCGACACGAGACACATAATTTTTGATCCCACTGAGAGGGCTTCAGCAAAAGACGCCGAGCGTCGCCGAGCCATGAAAGCGGATTTCATGGCTCTCTGGGCCCAACTTCTCGTCAGTCCCCAAACACGAGAGCAAGAAAGGGGGCTGCGCTGGTTCAAATGAGCGGAATAGTCTCATTAACAGTGCAATAAGGACACAAACACCCTGCAACACAGTCACTGGAGCAGCATTAATGCAATTACAAGTGTCACCCTCCAGAAAATGCCACTGCGGCCACCGCAGTGGCGTGCAAAGCTCCGTCGAGTCCCCCTCGCACGAAATAGGACGTGGAAAAAACAGGCTGATGTGTGAAATTTTGTCCTCCTCGGGAATCGATAATCAAAAGTATGAACGTTGACTTTTAGCTGCAGTGGTTGAGTCCCATTCTGTTTCTCTGCCACGGCCAATCCCTCCAAACCGGCCTGCAGTTGTTCAGGAATGAGCAAAGAAAGAGTAGAACAGAAAGAAATTCACTTTGTATTTCGAATTCCTCACCACTCTCCCTTTTCCCTCACAATCACACATGACACTGCAATCGCCGCCATGTGGTCCATACGTCAGGCTGCTGGTGACACACACACATTGCGTGGTGACTTGCCGGGCGCACGACATGCGTCTATTCTTAACAGGCGCAGGCATGCAGCTCCCCGCATGAAAACACATAGAGCGCTTGAGTCAGTGCCTGTGGCTCGGAGCCCCGGCGTCACACACACACACACACACACACACACACACACACACACACACACACACACACACTCACACACAGAGGAGCCGAGGCCACATCATGGCACTGACACACTATCGGTGACACTTGGCCACAGTCACACACATGACTCGCGTTTCGGTGAAATAATGATCAGCCTCTTCTCACAGTGTCTCATCGGCACATCTGTTGGTCGTCCGCCAGCCGACTGTCGGCAAGCGATGGACAGATTTGACGCCGCGGCCCAGCTTTGAAAAAAACAAGAGAAACGAGTGAAATATGACCGTTCGCTCGACCTTTATCATTCATCTTTTTATTTTTCTCATTTCGATGCTTTGAATTTGACAGCTCAGCTCCGCTCATCGACGAACCAGCCCAGTTGTATATTATCTCTCACCTGTTGGTGAAGAAATATTATTTTCATCATTGCGGTGACTCAGTCGTAGGTGTCTGTTCGGTCTCATTTCCGAGCAGCGTCCCGCCGAGCGTGTGGGTTTTCAGGGTGGAGACGAGTCCTTTGTAAGCCGTGTGCACACGGATTATTTTCTGTCGTTACAGCGTCTTTTATTTCCACGGCTCAGGATTAGAGCGACTTATTAAAACGGCGGCGCGGGCGATCGCGCCGTAACTGAAACTGCCCCGAGTGTGTGAGAAGTCACGGCTTTTGTCTCGGAAGCCACCGTTACTGCCCCTCAAGAAGATGTTTTTACGACGAAAAACCCTGCAAACATTTATCACTGGCGGCGCAGCGCTGTTTTATTCTTCAACCTATCAAAGGTTTTTAAACATGAAACCTGCTGGCAGCCTCGCCGAGGTAGCTTTTGTTAAACAAATATATTCCAATCTGTTAATAAATCGTTAAAAGTGGTCAACACTGTCAATGACTCAAACCCTGCGTTTCAATTATCTCAACTTTTCAACATTCGGCTTTCGCTCCTCAAGCGTTTTATCAACCAAATTGGCCAATCGGCAGCTCAGCAGGTTCGAGCTGCACAATCTGAACGTACGTATCTATCCCACCACCGGGGGGTGACACGCCCAGCTCAGGGCTCGCGGCAACGGCGGCCGTGTTCACGCCTGTTTTTTTTTGGTTTTTTTGGCCCCGTCCAGCGCCGTCCCAGGTGGAGCATGTGATCCCTGTAATCTCGCCCTCTTTTGTCCTCCCCGTCGAGCGTGTAAGCCCTGGCACGAGGTGCAACTATGCGGCAATGCAGCGTGAGCCCCGTTAATCATCAAGCGCTCGGCTTGATTACGTCAGCCGCTGTAAAGGGAGAAAGAGGAAGACGCGTTGAAGAAGCGTCGTTTCTCCTCCCTGACGATGTGCTGACACTTGCAGCGTTCGGCACGGTTGGGCTGGAGAGTTTTGGGGCGGTGATTACGGCGTGATTAGGAACAATATCTTCTCTCTCTGTCACTCTATCTTATCTGTTCCGCCGTCAGGGCACTTTCACCATCATGCAACCAGACGCCTTGGGCAGCTGCCACCTCCTCGCCCTCAGGGCGCGATGTTGAAAGTCACAGTCGACCAATAATAGGGAAATTAAAATAAAGGTCTGACTATCTGAATAGACTTTTGTCCAGCGTATCCAGTCAAAGGTCCCTGAACGTTGTTGAACGCTTCCTTCTTGGTTGCGCGAGATTCTTTGAAATGAAACTCTGATTTTTATCCATTGCTGCCAAATGCGTCAACACTTTAATTTTGAGTTTCCCTGCAGTTTTAATGTGTTTGCCGCCGACTCTCTGAGATACTCTCTGCAGGGGAAACAAAGTTTCTCACATCTCTAATGCTGCGGTATGAAACCAATTGATTCTGTTTGTTTTTTTTCAATCTCTGAAAAAATATTCGACGACAAGCTGCTTTGAAATATTCAGCGCAAAATGTCTTAGTCACGATGCTTTGACAGAAACCAAGATGACACACTTGCACAACAGGCAGGGATCAGTTTTACCTCCGTGACGGAGTCAAGTGGTCATCGGCCGCCGAGGCTAATAAAGGAAAAACAGTCAACAGAGAGGAGGATTAATCACAGTCAATCCTTAACTTTGATCTTCTTTTTATTCCAACAGAATGGGGCCTTTTGCTAGTTTATGTTTACATCCTATTTTCACTAGGGCTGCAACAATTCCTCGAGTAGTTAGATTACAAAAAATAATCGAGGAATTTCATCGGCCTCGAGGCGTCGTTTAATTTAAGCTCACGTTTCGCACAGACTCTTTTTAGTGCGACACAACGTGCTTCCGTCACAGGCCGTCACAGACGCCCAATGCAAATCGGGAGAAGATGGAAGCGGTCTTTTGGCAAAGGTACGCGTCTGGTGTGAACTTGCACGCTGACATCAATGGCCGCGTTCTAAACAAACATATGTTTTATCCGATTTCTCAATGGAATATTCAATAGAAAAATCGATTGCCAAAATATTCGTTAGCTGCAGCCCTGATTTTCACACAGTAAATTTCTCCTTTACAGAGTTTTCCTGCTACTTGCCCTCGAGTGCGGCGTACACCCAGGGCACTCTGCTCCCCTCCGTCCGAGAGTCAGCGTGCTCCGCGTCTGAATGGCAACCCGTCTGCACCAATTATCCCATTTAGCCGCATGGAATGCCTTCTTCGTCATCGTGCACGACAAAATTAATGCTGCTTCTGATTGCAGTGCAAAACAGAAACTTAAAAAATAAGAAATATCAATAGTCCAGGACAAGGTTATTTGTGGGGTTCATGGGTTGCAACTGTAATTCAACCCTGTAATTGAACCTCAACCAAGATATACCTTCTCCCTCCGCCGCTGAGAATGACAATGCAAGGCGGACGCCGTGTCCGGCACACGTGTGTGCATGGGTGGGGGAGGCGGCAGTCGTGGTCGCCCAGGAGCTGGACACGTCCTCGCACGACAACCCTGCTGTCAGTCAAAGTGGCCCCGCTAAGTTGGGCATGACATTTAAAGTTGGGCGAAGGAGGCGGACGGCGCGGCCTCACCTCCTCCGTACTCGCCCTGCAGTGGAGCCTCGACCGCCCCTCCCCCGCCCCGGCGCATCGCCCGACCCATCGGCCCCGCACACGTGTGTGTGTGTGTGTGTGTGTGTGTGTGTGTGTGTGTGTGTGTGTGTGTGTGTGTGTGTGTGTGTGTGTGTGTGTTGCGACTTTGGCCGGCCTCACGTCTGGCATAAGGACAGCTGTCACATCTCCAACCTGTCACATGCCACACAGAGGAGACGCCAGAGGCCGGGGCATCAGGAAGACACAGGGACGGACTCAAGGAAGAGTGTGTGTGTGTGAGAGAGAGACAGAGAGGCAGAAACTGCAGGCGGAGAAGAAGGGACGCAGGGTGGCGGCCACGTGAAAAAGGCTCTGACTCGGAGGCTTCCTCCTCCTCCGACCTTGACGTGCGCACGCGTGCACTGCCCCTCGCCCTCCGTCTTCACTCCAGTCCAGCGGCGGTTTGACTCAAACGCCCGGCGGGCGCCGCGTCGAGCACCGCAACGCTGCAGCGTCCGGCCAACCTCCCTGCAGGACGGCCTCCTCGTCTCCTGACCCGGGCCACTTCAGTGCTCATTACTTACCACCGAAGAAGAAGTCTTCATTAAGGTGCCGCCTGTGGCTTGTGCAGCAAAGGGGTTGTTGTTTTTTTTTCCCTTTCCTTTTTTTTTTTTATGTTCCTCTTCTTAACAACGCTTTACATAAGCAAGTGAGCTGCAGTTGCCCTCAAGTGTACGTCGTTAAAAGGGCTTAGGACGTGTGCGCGGCAACATTAATGGCCATTTGGGGGCTTTTTTTCATTACCGGGGGACTGGGAGCTCTGCTTCACTCTAAGTAATGGTTCCAAGGCAGCGGAGGTTGAAATGTCAACTCGGGTTCTCATTAAGGTGTCTCCGTGCGTATGGATCTGCAAAGTTGCGGGGTTAAGAAGTAATCACCGTTTAGTTTTTTTTTTTTGTTGCTTTTTCTGAAGGCTGCCTCTATATCACCAGCCAGTCTGCAACGCTGTGTTTCTCCAAACCAGAGCCAGCTGTCGGAAAAAAAAAGTGTTTTCGTGTTGTGTTGCTTTCTTGCGCTTGAATTTACTTCAAACAAAGCGCGCGGCAGCAGTTTTCTCTTCAAGGATGGACATCTGGAGATGAAAACCGCATGGCAGTCTTAAAAAAAAAAAAGAAAACACATACACAGTCTTTGTTGTTGCTGTGTCATTGAAAGCCAAGTTATCCCTCTATATATCCGGATATGTACATTTGTTGGGTTCTCGGCTGGATGGAATAGAAGCAAAAAATTTATCCCCATGTGACTCTATGGCAGCTGGGAAATATTTTGCATGCTAGTGTGATAAATTTTGATGGACATTTCAGTATTATTTAGCATGTAGCATTGCTGCGTAGGTGTGATATTAGAATATTTCTGTCATACTGGGGTTTCGAACCGACTTCATACTTTTGGTCAGCTTGACACAAACTTTTCCAAGACAAAAGTTGAAACGAGTATTTTTAGACACGAAGCTTCGGCTCCTTTGTCCTGCCCGTTAATTTAAAATGGCAATCGCAAAAAGTTCAGGCTCTGCCTTGTTTTTTGGCGATTTTTTTGTTTGTTTGTTTGTTCGTTTGTTGGGCTGATGCGGTATGACTTGTGACAGCTCTTCTCTGTCCGACCAGGACAAGATGAGTCTGAATCACTGGGCGGAGAAAAGGCCCGGCGCCCCTGGTCTGTTCGGCCGCAGCCCGCTCCGGCCCTCTCACCTTCCTGTTGCCTCTCATCAGTCTGTTTACAAGCGTCCCAGTCCAAAGAAAGCAGCCATTAAATCACCTTGGAAGACGGCAACTGGACTTGACAGCCACAAACTGGAGCAAAACAATCTTTTTCTCCCTCTCTCTCTTCCTTCCTTCCTCCCTGTCCCCCTCTCCTCTCTCCCCCGTCTCCCCTCGGTGCCCGTTCCGATTCGTCCCTCGTCGTCAGCGGCGGGAGCCTCGGGCGCCGCCGCCAGCCACGCGGCCCGTCTTGTTTGCGGACGTGCGCTGTATTGATGCGAGCTGATTCCATCAGGCAACACTTTTTTTTGGTTGCAGCCCGGCCTGCCTTCCCTTCTGCTGCCCGACTTCCAGCTCTGGCCTCATCATGCATATAATATATTTGCGACGACGAGGCAAACGAGGCTGCCGCTCCTGCTCACATCCACGCTGTAAAAGATTCTGGAAGTCCATCGAGCCCTCACTGAGTTCCCTATGTCTTGGTTCTGCTCATTAATCCCTCCTTGTTACATGTAGGTGTGTATTTCTTCAACATGGAATCATTTTACCCGCTACATAGCTGGACTTTGGCTGCTGCAGTGTTTGCATTTCTTAACACTCCCAGTCAGTGGTGGGCGTATCGATCCAAATATCAATAATATCGATATCTCCATTGCCGCGGCTCATTTCCATGTCTCCCAGTCTTTTTCTTATTGAACCCACGTCTTCCTCTTTTCATTGTAATCGGTTGATCTATTGATTAACTGGCATTGGCATCAGACAACGGTTGCACGGTTTTGTCTTGTCTGCTTCACAATAAGATAAAGTACCAGTGATGACCTGCAGCGAAACATCCTTAAATCTGCCGTACTGTTATTATTGTATCGTGCAGGAAAAAAACAGGCCATAACAGAACAGAACAAAAAAAGAACAACTCAATTGGAAATTAAAAGCAAAATATTAGTTATGGAAACAAAACTAGATGAGTTTAGTGGAGACGCAACTTTAACAAATATCCCGCCATGTGTGAAGTCCCCCCGTAAGCGCTTTAGCTGACATTTTTAATGGCACCCAAGGCAACGTCCACTCCGCTTGGATGGCTAATGTTCAGCGAGGAGTTTCCCTTTTCCGATTGGCGCAGTCATTTCTGGAGTGGATCTATTTGATTTTTTGTCTTTTCATTCTCTTAGATTAAACCCAATGAACGACTCATTAGTTGGCACGCAGGAGAATTCATTCCACTCCGCTTGGATGGCTAATGTTCAGTGAGGAATTTCCCTTTTTCGCCCACTCTAGTCTTTTTTGTTGCCATTATCATTATTATTATTATTATTATTATTATTATTATTATTATTGGCAGTATTTTTAGATCAGCAAACTTTCCATGCTTTATTAGTTAACAAGCCCCCATCACGATTTGGGCTGCAAACTGGTTGCGCTTTGCCTCTGCCCGCGTCATGTGTGGTGGTTGTATTCCGTCTCACCGCGGCGGGCAGCGATTATAACAAATGGATGAGTTCAAACCATCTGTAAGACATTTGATTAAGACTGCCGAGCCTTTGTCAGGCGGAGACGGAGGGCCCGCGATGGTGCTTGATGTGGAATTGCGCTAATGACAGTGCCGGGGAAGTAGCCACGCTCGAGGAAAAAACAGCACAGACTGAGGAACCGGAGCCCAGAAGAGGCGGACGAGGCTTTTTGCAGCGAGCTGCTCCGGGTGGCCTCCGCGTCCGCCTCACACATGATTTGATTGGTGCTTCCAGTCATCAGCTCAGGCTCAAAGCGCAGCTGCTGAAGCTAATGTAGCATGAAACAAAACCGATGTTTCTTCTGGTGTCTTTCCCTCTGCTCCTCCCCATATCCCGAAACGCCTCTCTGGATTTGACTCTGGACTTTTGTCTGGCAAATCTTTAAATTGTTGATCCGTAACGACGCTTTGCTCTGCTGAGGACTCAGTGCCTGCACTCTGGGAACTGAACCTTCAGCTAGCAGCTGCGCTCAACCTGGCCAATGATAATAACACATCACTGCTTTGGCTGGAATCTGCGCCGCCACACTTTGTCAGATTCCTTGATCCAAAGATGCTACAAAGAACAGGAAGTGTCAAAAAGCTTTTGCAACACTTACAGTTCATTTAGACCAACAATCATTTGGCTCCAGCAGGATCATCGGACACACAGAACCAAATGTAGCCAAACTGCACTGGTGTTGCATTAATAAACAGCTGCAGACTCTGAGCGTTGCAGACTCTGAGCACTCTGGAGTTCAATCACAAATGTAAGAGTAAAGAAAATCTGACAAGTTTCCTTTAAGGATTCCATCAATAGATAAACCTGCCCAAGTCCTTCAGACTGGACCTTGGTACAAGGTCGTCTGTGAAAGACGCATCTACCTCCGGCGTAAACAGAAGAGCTGCTCCTTGTCCTCGTGGTTTCAAAAGATAATCTTCGTTCCGTTGTTTCTTCTCAGAACCAATCGCTCGATTTCTCAACATGCTATTCGGACCTGGGTTTATTTTGCTCCGCATCAGAACCGCTTTCTTCCTTTACGGCTGAGGGGATGGAAACGTTCATTTAAATTAAAGACCAACAACAATTACCTAAGGTCATCACGCCTGGAGGTTTTATAGCAGGAGTTGAACACGAGTCTGCGAGCGGAAGGACGACAGGAAGTGATTCAAACTCAGGATCATGGATAGAAACTTTTTTTTTTTTAATCCTCGGTGCGTCAAGCATCGCCGGCAACAAACAGGCCGTCTGCCTGAGAGCAAACATGGGGAACGTCCAACAAAGCGTGTCAGCACCCGCCACCTGTTTTCAACCTGCTTGATTGACACATTTGTACCTGCAGACAAATCACTTAGTCCTCCTGGGGAACATTGGGGAACGTCCAACAAAGCATTGTAATTTTGTAGAAGACTTTAAACACAGGGCTAAATATGTTATTGGAGCAGGTGACCAAATGTGTGACGCTGCTCCTGAGTGGAAAAAGAAAAAAAAATACAAAGATTTGAAAGTGGGTGTGATGTAGGGTCTTGGCGATGCCTTCGCTGTCTGCGTCCATGTCTTCTGACTTGACTGATCAGGACTGCGCTTCCTCCACAGGACACGGCGCTGGACCCCGGCGAGGACGTGGCCCTTCTGTCCGTGAGCTTCGAGGACGCAGAGGCAACGCAGGTCCTGCCCAAACTCTACCTCTCCCCCAGCATCGAACAGTGAGTAGATGTAACGTTTTTACTTTTAGCTCCCACGTGTCCTCCATCCCTCAAAGAGCCTTTGCTCTTTCTTCAGGCTGCACTTGTAAATAGGAATCTATTGTTAATTGCTTACCTGGGTAAATAAAGGTTAAATAGATGAAAATAAATGGTAAATGGTGAAAGGACCGCACTTTAAAGGGCGTGTTTCCACTGGCTCGCTTGGCGTCAGTACTCTGGTACTCCGTTAGTACCAATTTCCACTGACCCATACGAGGTTGCAAGGGTTACCATTTTGGTACCTGCTTCCTTGGGGTTCAAATAGGCGGATGCTGCCATGCAAGGCACTGCCCATCAAGGCACTGCCAGCCCAATTAGGAACAATTTTAGTTTTCAGTGTCTTGCCCAAGGCCACTTCAAACATGGAGCCAGGATTTGAACCGCCAACCTTTCGATCGTCAAGTCACGGTCCGCTCTACCAACTGAGCCACAGCAAAAAGTAAAACAATACAATGCAGTTTTAAAGCTGCAAGATGGTCCTCGGGGTTGAGCCAGAAACACTCTCAGCGTGCTGCTCTGCCTTGGAAAAGGTTCTGCCGCTTGGTTGCCAGATTCCACATGTGAAGACAAGATGCCTTGAGAATCCAGGAGGAGGTGCAGAGGTGGGAGGAGGTCAGCCACAGGTGAGGCCTCTCCCCCTCCTCCTCCCCGCACCCCTCCCCCCTCTCCTCTCCTGCGCTCCCTCACTGATTTCTAGGATGCGAGACGCTGACGGATTAGCGCTCGCTCGCCCGCTCGTTTGTCGTGAATCCGTCGTCATATTATGTCATTCTGAATAATCCAGCGCGGCCGCGTCTGGACTCATCAGTCGGTTTTCTCCAAACAACGAGCGGAGAACAAAAAAATGATGACACACGGCGTCTGAGCGCGGGATGACTGGATGTCTGCAGACATCTGGGGTGTTAACAGTACACAGTGTGTGTGTGTGTGTGTGTGTGTGTGTGTGTGTGTGTGTGTGTGTGCAAAGGCTTGTGTGGAACATTTTCTGCAAGGCTGTGTGCGTTTGTGTGTGTGTGCGTGTGTGCGTGCGTGTGTGTGTGTGTGTGTATTCTCTTTGTTCGGCCTTTATTGTCCCAGTAGGTTTTTCTGTTTGTGTGTTTGTGCGTTAATGTGCTCTTGTCAGCTTCCATTTGAGTGCATGTATTTTTATTTGAGTGTGTGTTCTGTGAGTTTGGGCGTGTGCCTTTTTTCCTTCTTCTTCTTCTTCTGTGGTTTTTCACCAAGCGTTTGAATCGGCTTTGCTCCCAACACAAAGGTACATATGTGCGTGTTTTGTGCGTGCTCGTGTGTGTGTGTGTGTGTGTGTGTGTGTGTGTGTGTGTGTGTGTGTGTGAGCCAGGTATGGGCCCACTCTGACCGCGGGGCCCCACGTTCCAGGCTTCCGTGCTCGGAATAATCTGGGCCTGATGTTTATTTACAAGCGCACGCCCCGTCGCACCAGGTTAGGAGACCTCTGCCCCTCCCCCACCGCCACCTCTCCTCCTCCTCCTCCTCGCCGCCCCTCCTCTCTCTCGCCACGCTTCCTCCATCCCCCCATCGCGCCGCGGTCACCCTCCGCTCCCGTTGTCCCGGTCCTTTCCACGCCGTCGCCCTCCTGCACGGTGGAACCCAGCTGTTGTGCCGCGACTTCACTCTCAGACCCCCAGAAAGCAAAAAGGTTCTTCTACTGGGCCCCCAGGGGGTTCTGCATCATGCAGGACTCATGCGGCCGAATCTCCTTTGAGAGCCGTCGCCGCTGTTGGCTTCTGTAACTCGTGGCTGCTGCTGACCTTTTATTTTATTTTAAATGACTTTTCTACTTTTAAGTACCTCAAGATTATTTATTAGCATCTGTTCGAGCGAAGGTATTTTGTATGTACGTGTTTTTATCCTATTGAGTGACTTGAATGATGAAAAACCCTTTGCCCTTTGACCTTTTGACCTTTAAATGGGATTTAAAAGCGATCTAATGTTGATGTATTGAATGCGTTGATAAATGCATATGTTAACATAATCGTTAATCATTTGTTAGGAAAATCATAATAAAGGAGAAAGATCAGCGAATTTTTGGGCTTAGGCTGCTATATTCTACATTGGTTCTGAGACACCAGGGTGAACTTGGTAAATGCATGACATTAACATATTCTCTTCGTCTCGGCGCTTGGAAGTGACATAAGCCCGTTCAGGCTGTTTGCAACCCCCTTTCTGACAGAATTAAAACGGTAATTATTATGTAATAACAGCGGGGTTGCGGGCTGAGGCGGGTTGTGATAATAACCGAGGGACCCGTGTGGGCCGTTAAGAACCCTGAGCCACGCCGGCAATTCTAGTCTTAGGTGTTAGCGCCCGCCGCCTGTTTCCAGCCTGCTTGATTGACACCTTCGTACCTGCAGACAAATCCAGCTGCAGGTCGGGTGATTTGTTCATACGTGTGTGTGTGTGTGTGTGTGTGTGTGTGTGTGTGTGTGTGTGTGTGTGTGTGTGTGTGTGTCTCTCTCTCTCTCTCTCTCTCTCTCTAACTAAACGAGATTCTCTCCATCGAGGCTCCAGACCAGACTGAAGCCACTGGAGTCTCTCCTCCGCTGCCACTTGCGTGAGCGCATCAGACAGAAGGAGGCTGAACGGCGGCGGAGTGGCGAAGCCGCACAGCCTGTACAATAAAATCCTCCCCGTCCCAAAAAAAAAAGAAAACCCAGAAAGATGTGAAGGCGCCGAGGCTTAGCAAGCGGCACCGCCGAGCCGCCAGGAGCCCATTTAGCGGCGTTCGCCTCCCGCTTAACGTCTCCGCTTTGTCTGGAGATATTTGCACATATGCATATCAAGGCCGCGGATGAATCCGCACCGCTGCGTGCTTTTGTGCACCTTTCCTTGTCAGCTGTGTGGGAGTGTGTTAATTCATGACCCAGGGCAAAAAAGGGAGAAAAAAACAAACACAGAATGTATGTCTTTGGCGGCATTGTTCGGAAGACAAACGGCCGCATGGATGTGCGCTTTTCTTTTTTTCTTTCATAATTTATCATGCAGCGTGTGTGCGCGTGTGTTGATGCAGATTTGTTACCCTGTTAGTTTTCTCTGGCGTGTCCTAGCTGACCCTTGTTAGTCTTTGGTCTCCACATCGGCTCCAGCGAAGAGGAAAACACTCTTTGCACTTCCACTCTGTTGTTGTTGTCGTCGTCGTGTTTTTTTTCCCCCCTAGCGGAGCGTTTGATAGACGTTCAAGAGCCGGCGCGTTAACCCCGGCTGACCGCAGTTGTTTGCGATACATCACGCGTGTAATGGCAAATATAAAATCCGCATCAAGGCAGCTGCGCGCATTGTTTGAATCGCTTTGGATTCTGCAGCTGCGGACGGCTGCAGAAAACTGGCCGCGCTTCAGTTTGGCACCGCTGGATTTCAACTGTTAGTCCAGGCTGTCATATCAACTCCATCTATTCAGTGTCAAAATGTTCTTTATGTCTGCTGTCTTTCTGTCCTTCCAGCTCTTCGTCAATCATCCTATCATCTTTTTTTTTCTCAGTTTTTTTTTTTTTTTTTTACTTGTTATTGTTGTGGTCGTCGTCGTCGTCGTTGTCTGTGCATTTATCCTCCATCTGTCCACACGTCTCTTCTCTTCACTCCTTTATCTCTCCGCATTGTATTATTGTTTTTTGTTTTTTTGTAACAACAGAATTTATGACCAACAGTCTCCGCTGTCACTTTACACCAGCGGGTGAATGTCTGCCACTCGATCAGACTGAAATGTAAAGTCCAGACAGGACGAGATGTAATTTATCTACTTCATTTATTTATCTTCTCAAAAAATACCCCGGCGCTCTCTCCCACTGTTAGCGCCAACAGTCTGCCTCCGTTACCAGCTCGCGATTGTGCAATTCATATTCTGGTGAGTTTGGTGACACCCAGGGCCTTGTGGGAAACACTGCGTGCACGCAAGTCGAACTGCTACCGTTTCTGTTTGCAGCCAAGCCAAACTGACAATTGTTTGAGCTCCTGTCGGAATTACTCCTCGTAATTGCGTCGATGTCGACTCGCGGCTGCACGGGTTTTATTTGTTTTGCGGTTTTGTTTTTCGCGTTTTGCCCCCCCACCCCCCAACACCCCCTCCAGGAATAAGAAGGAAAGGACGAACCAAGACAGTGGCGGCAACTTCCTGTTGCTCCTCTGGGGTGCCAAGTGACGGAGCGGAGACACGCTAGGCTGTTAGCGGTGACTTGCGATGACCCGGGATTCCACGCTGCATCGCTTCCATTAGACTCCCCTGTGCAGAAGTGCACAGTGTTGAATGCAGCGGCAGCAGCAGCACCAATAAGCCGCAGCACCCCAGGGGCCATTCGTTTCCAAGGTGGAAGACTGCTGCAAAACATATTTAGATTTCTGAAAGCGGCCTCGTGTGTCCGCTTGCATGGATCAACAGTCTTTTCATGGCCTTAATTTTGAGGTGAATTGATATTGTTGCGCATCTGTGTCAGTTCAAAGCCCCATATTGGAGCCAGATTCCCGATAAAACTGCATCTTTGGTGCAACGTAGTGTGTTTTTGCTGAGCAGCAATTCAGAGCCAACAACAGGTGACAAATCATCAGAAGTCACATGACCAGCGTCATCAAAAAGTAATTAATGAACAGAGGTAACCCCCAAAAAAGCAACATATTTAGCACTGTGTTGAAGAAGAAGACCTTTATTGATCCCACGAAAGGGAAATTACAGCCTTCTGTTGAAACTGGTGCTTTCTTGGACCATACACATGTTTGCAAAGGGACGGAGAAATGACCCTGACCCATTGGGACGTTGCTACTAACCTGTGAGGGGTGTCAGTGCCCTCCGTGACATCACACAGGGCCGGGTTCCGGCACATACCTCTGAAATGTTGGAGCCGGCAAGTGAGGCTGGAGATACGCATGAGGACAAAGCGTTCTGAAGACCTCATCACATGATTGGATCAGACCTTCGCTTGTTTGGCTTCATCTTATTTTTCATGTTTTAAAAAATAAATAAATAAATGAATAAATTTGCCCGCTCTTTAACTTTGCTGCCCCGAGTCGCGCCTCTTCCGCTTTCCTCCTTCTCTCTTCCACACATCCGCCACCCATCTCTCCTCTCTCTCTCTCTCTCTCTCTCTCTCTCTCTCTCTCGCTTTTTTTTTTTTCCCTCCCTCTCCCCTATCACTCCCTCTCCTCCGCTGATCCCTCTGGCTGATCCTCAAAGGGAGCCGCCAGAGTGAGTGGGACTTGAAAGAGAGAGAAGAGCCGCGCTCTACCCAGCAAGGTCGTCGCTCGCTCGCTCGCTCGTTCGGCAGCGGCCCGGTGAGGAAGGAAACGGAAAAAAATGAGAGAGAGAGAGGACAGCTTCTCTTCTCTTTCCTCCACCTCTCCTCCCTCCGCTTTCATCGCTCCTCCGCCGTTTGATAGCTCACTTTTCGCTCTCCTTCGGCACATCTGAGGGCTGCGAACGCAGACTCGCAGGCCCCCAGAGCGCCGGTGTTACACCTCTGCTTCTCTTCCCTCTTCCTCTCCCTTTCTTACGCCGCCGCCGCCGCTGCTTCCTCCCCCACCCCCACCCCCGCCTTCAAACGCCAGGCCACCGCCGCCTCCCCTCTGCCGCACACCGGCGGAGGGGAGGTAAGGAAGAGAAGAAAAAAAGAGCAGAGGTATAAAAAGGAAGATCTCGAAACATACATAGACAGACACCCACATTTTTGCCGATAATGCACAGCGGCCGCGGCCGTTCCTCCGTTTGATGGGCCGTGTTGGCTTTCACCTCCCCGCAAGCCCCGCCTTCCGCTGGAAGGATCGATGCTGAGGAGTCAAACGCCGCCGGTCTGCGGGTTCGCGGATTCACCACGGTGGCGCCGCTCGTCTCTTACATAACGTTCCGCAGCAGGTCGCAACACACAGTTTTGAGGAGCCGCCGCCTCCCTGCTGGTTTAAAGTGACGGCGCGAAGCGGAGTGCCGTCCAATAGATGTGGATGCCATATTTTTATCCTTCCAATGTGCGTGAAAGCAGAATCTCTCCAGATGGGATAATGACAGGTGACCTTCTCTCGCCTCGCCTCGCTGCTGTTTGACCCGACTGTTGCCGAGTCTTGCAGCTTCCTCCTCAACCGTCAGACTCTGTTCATGCTGTTTCAGAGACGCTTTAAATTATTGCCGCTTTTTAATTCTGTAACAAAATGAAACAGCAGCCGGAGCAGCTTTTGGTTGGACTAATATATCAACTTCCTGATTGGATGAAATGCAGAAGCTCCGGCATGTTGCTGTTTTTGTCTGTGCGCTGCTCTTCAGTAATCATAATCATCTGACTGGATGGAAACTTCTAATAGTAAATATTTCCATTTCCAGGTCTCCATTCTGAGTTGATCAGCAGTAAGCCTGCAACCATTTCCATTTCACAGAGTTGTTACCAAGTGTCTAACAGCCAGGTTTTGACACACGAGAGCGGCAATGGGAAATAACTCATTAAATAATTTACTAAATGAACAAAGTCTCAGCTGATGAGAGCTGATGTCTCGACTGTCATTTTGTCCGAGCTGGATCAGACGGCTGCAAGCAAACTGAATGTTTTGCAAGTAAGAGGGAAAGCTAGTGGAGCAGAGTAGTGGTAGTAGTTAGTTATTTTTTATTTTACGCGCACCGAGTTTGACTCTCACGTGTGCGATGGACATGGACTGGTGGTGGATGAAGAGTGATGGAAAGGTGCGCCAGGTGTTGGCAGTCCATGAAGAAAACGCCCCTGTGGATGGAAAAATTCAGGCCCGCACTTCCCCAGACATCCAAACTTTTCCTCCTCATCTCCAACCATCAACAATTTTACCCCACTGTCTGATATAATTTTGCTGTTAAGTTTTCAGCAAACTTCATTCGGCCATGTAGCCGCCGACGCAGCTCCACCTGCAGGCGCCTGCTGCTCTGGGTCTTTTTTCGTCTTTTCTTCCTGACTGACTTTGAGTCTCCTGGGACCGTTTTCCCGCGCAGCCCGGCCGTCTTTTCATTTTCACTTTTGCTTCTCATTTACCTGATTGTACCGTGCCCGTGAGACCGTGCTGGATACAATCTCTCTCCTTCCCCCAGAAAAAAAAACCTGCTGCATTGCATAAAAGAATCGAGTGGGCACCGTCTCTGCCCCCAAACCAGATTTAGGAGCCCAGAAAAATCAACACAGAGAGACAGTTTTAGGCTGCAGTGCACTTATGTTTGTGTATCTGCATTTGCCTTTAGGTGCCTGTGTGTGTATTTGTGTGTGTGTGTGTGTGCGTGTGTGCCTGACTGCCTGCCTGCCTGCCTGCCGATGTGTGTGTGTGTGTGTGTGTTTGCATGTGCCTGAGTGGGTGTACAGCTTGTATGTGTCCCTTTGCCAGAGTCTGTAGAGGTGTTTTGTAGCCTTTTGAAAATCTTTGCATTTCGATCAGATATTTTTCAAGGTTTTCCTTTTCCTTTTTTCTTTTTTTTTCTTCTTCTTCCCTTTTTCGCGGCGGGCGTCTTGTCACAGCCAGAAATTGTCAGTCTGATAAAATAAATTCACCGCTAACCCAGCAAACCCACTCAACAGTCTGAGATGTCAGCCGCAGACGCCTCACTCCTCTCCGCGGCTCCAAGCTCTCCCCGTAGCTCTTTTTTTTTTTTCTTCTTCTTCTTCCTCTTTGCTGCTGGTCTCCTTGAACATTATGCGCGTGGAGATGCAGCCCGGCTTTGCTCTCTTCTATATATAGGCTGTTTTTAAAGCCCCTGTGGTTAGCGTACAGTATAGGCTCATGTTAAATGTCGCATCAAACCCGCCTTTGTTCGACGGAAAGAGATCTCACTGTGTATCTGGGAGGTGGAGCATCCGCCAGTGATGTGCAATTTTTGCATTTTTATAGGGCCGTTAATTGTAGTTTCCCTTTCTGTCACGTTAAGTTTGCGCTGAAGAGGTGGGGAAAACAAGGAGGGGAAATGGGGTGAAAAACTCTCCGTCACTGTGCACTCAGACACGCTAGGGTTCAACCCAGCCAACAACTGGGTGTGACTTGCTGTGGGTCGCCTGGCATCAGCCGTGAGAGTCACATGAATCTAATGCAGCTCAACGTTCAGTTTGTTCTGCTTCCATCAAGCATTTTGTGCATCAGCTCTGAACCACCTAAAGCCAACTAGAACTGTTTTTTACAAATTAGAATATTTTTTTTTTTTCCTTCAGTGTCCAAATTTTCAAACGCACCGTCCCTCAAAATGTGCATGAAGCGGCTTCGCTGATCCGCGGTGGAAGAAAAATAAGTACATTTGGCCCAAACGGCAAACAAACTGGGTCACTTTTGGCTCTGTGGCTTTGAAATAGGCAATCAAAATGGAAATGTTGCCACTGTGGCGCCGCGCGTTGGAAAAGCGGCGCTGGTCCTCCTCCTCCTCTGCCTTATCATTCACTTCGCTAATGAGTCACGTCTGCCCTCCTTCCCTGTTGATCCTTTATCGGTTCTCACACTGTCGCGCGCAAACACGCATGCAAGTGCGCAAGTCAACAAAGTGAGCCTCGTCACCGCCGTCCACCTGAGTCACACCAGATAATCTCCAGTTGATGAAGTCACGGGCGGCCCTGTCACCGAACGGCGTGACTGTTTGTTTACATGCGTGCCCGTTCCCTCCGTCTACTGTAAGTGTGCGCCGCTCGAGCCTGGATGGCTAACAGGGGTCCCAGCGTGTCTGCTGGATGACTGCTATGTGTGCGTGTGCGTTGAATTGCCTACTCCGCGACACCAGCGGAGGCACACATGGCGTCTCCTTGGGGGGGCCGTCGGGGGAGTAAAACACCACTGTGACTAAATTCTGAGTCTGCACGCTGGAATCTCACCATTTACCGCACTTTTTATTTTTCCGCTCACGACCTCCAGCAGTGACGGGTCCGACGTGACCCTTTACGTCACATGCCACGGTGCGTCACTTTATGGGGCCTTTGGGAGCTCAAAACGTGTGCAATTATTGTGAGTTGAGCCGCGCTGCTTTAAGGACTGCGTTGGTTGTGAACTACATCTCCCACGGTGGACCTTGATTTTGTTAGTGATAAAAGTGATGACGACTCGACAGCAGTGTTTCCCATGGATGTATTATAAGAACTGGATACCGGACTGGTAATATAGGCGGCGTGCCAATTTTTTCCCAGTGGCCACTCGAGGTACTGCAGCAAAAGATTCTCATAAGTGACGTTGTCCAGAATCGTTCTGATTGGCCAAATAGATCATGTGAGTTTCAGATGCATGATGGGAAGTGACACCACTGCGCTCTAAGCTCTATGAGCCCATTAATGCGAAAGTCAAAAACTTTTTCGGCGTCTGCGCTAGGCGAACAACTTCATTGAAATGAATGGGCCGCCATCAGATTTTGTGGGTTTGGTGTTTTCACAAATGATCCCCAACTGTCCGATAAGAGGAAACGGAGGGAAACGTGATGAAAGTGTTCTGTGCAAATTTAGTGACGTAACTTGCGTTTGATGATATTTGTATGTTTTTTAATTGACTTGAAACGTTTAAGCTAGGACTGTCGAAGTTAACGCGTTAACTCAAGCTCCTTTCAACTACAATCGTTTTTTAACACGCGATTAACGCCTGGTTCACACCGGAGGCAGAAGCACCGCGAAGATCGTGTGCGAACCGCAGCCGTACTTATCAGACCGGGTTCACACCGGCCGTGGAAGCGCAGCGAATAGCCGAGAAACGGAGCCCACTTCCTTTCGGCGCCCTTGTTAACCAATGGCTTCGTTCACGGCAAACTGTACAAGTATGTCATCGTTTTGGAATGTTCCAATGAAAATAAAAATAGAATATTTCCACAAAGGAATTATTATTGTCCTATCCAATTTTTCTTAGAGTTTAAGAAACACAATAAATACTGTATCTTCTAAAAGTTACATATAGAGCAGGGTAAAAAATGTGCAATTAATTTGCAATCAATCGCGAGTTAACTCAGGACACTTTGTGATTAATCGCGATTAAACATTTTAATTGACTGACAGCCCTAGTTTAAACGTCATGGCGTGAAGTGGTGGGAGTTCCTTAACCCAATCAATTGAAGGGACTTATGTCACAACAACACACAACTATGAGCTTTCGTCTATTTTTTCTTTCACAGATGAAAATGCTCGCACAGGCCACGGCCAATCAGCTGCCTCCATCTAACCCCCTGTCCTGCACACCCTCTTCCCTCACACCAGACGATAATCAGATGCGGAGCTGGTTGTTTCCCTGTTTATCGAGCAAAGCGGCGAGAATTGATTTACAGACGTTCGCAGGCGCAGCCGGGGGGCTCGGTGAAAACGTCTCCGCATTCCGCCGCCTTGACCGCCGTTCCGTCTGCCCACTCGCTGCTCGAAAGCGGCTTTTACATAAAAGTCAGTCTGCCGCTCCTGACGAGCACGACTCGGCCTGTTTCCGGAGTCGATGGCGCTGCGGCCACGTCTGCCACCACCAGGGAAGCAAAATGACCCCGTGTGGCCGTTTGTAAAGGCGAGAGCTTCGAGCAGGAAGCAGGCGCTGCCTGACAGAAAGGTTTCCACAGAAGGTGCTCCTCCCTCTCTCATTTCACTGTTTTCATTTTGAAGTCGACTCTTATCAGTTGTCCAAGGAGTCCCTGGTGCCTCTGCTTCATTTTTATGGACTTGAGATAAGACCAGGCAAGATTAAAACTTTATTCATCTTCATGAAATGAACCTTAGGTAACCTCCAGTCCAGAATTTTTTGGCAAGACTGTCATGAGGTGGATTGTCAGCTATGTATCAGCTGTGTGTGTGTGTGTGTGTGTGTGTGTGTGTGTGTGTGTGTGTGTGTGTGTGTGTGTGTGTGTGTGTGTGTGTGTGTGTGTGTGTGTGTGTTTGTGTGTCTATCAGATAAACACTGAGAAAGACCAGCAGAAAATATGTCTGCAAAATGATCCTTATGATCACAACCTGTTTGAATCTTTTAAGACAGGGGTCGGGAACCTATGGCTCGCGAGCCAGATGTGGCTCTTTTGATGACGGCATCTAGCTCACAGAAAAATCTTAGCTGACCTTTCTTAACACAAGTAATGAACAATTCCGCAGATTTTCAAGTAAAACATTACAAAAAATCACAGTGTTAAAAATAATCTTCCCAAAAAATTCTTGTACGTTTTATAGGCTACAATATTTTTTTTACCGCAAATGTTCAGGGTTGCGCTGCTGGAGCCTATCACATCTGTGCTTCAGTATATGGGAGGGTTCGATACCTCTATTTTTATTGGATTAAATGCGGTAGCCTACACGAGTCATTGTGAGGTGAAGCAGAATTTCCTGACGTTTAATCAGAAAGTTAACAAGCTGAGTTATACAGCGCAAACCTTTTGGCCGAAGAAGATATAAATATATATTTTTTTTTGCTTTGACAGATAGTTCTGAAGCCCGTGTGGCAATCTGGGTCAATTGATAATAAGGACGCAATTAAAGCAGAAGTGCCAGTGTGCTCAAGTTTAGCGCAGGCAGCAGCATTTCTGGACACTGCGTGCACACGGTGGTTTCGTTATTCGCTCTCGGACTTAAATTCTCTGCACTGCAATAAAACAACATTTTGATGCCAGGAAGGTTGCCCCCACGCACCGCGGACAAAGACACAGTGGAAAAGTGAGATGAGAGAAGAGGCCACAGTGCTTTCCTTCAGACTCCAGTTTGGTGAAATCGCTGTATTTAGTTGTATTAAGAGTTGCTAATTAAAAATATTTTTTTTTGGTTCCCGATCCCCGTTTTAAGATAACTGAAGACGAGATTCATTTCCCAGTAGTTTTCTCCTGTAATCTGCCTTTAACACAACACAACACAATGCAGATGCAGGATACATCCCTTACCTTCACCCACGCACTTAATGCGGAAACACAATGTTAGTTTGGAAAGTTCAGGGTGGCAGAAGCAGGGCGGATGGTTTGGTTCTCCAGATGATTACAACTCAATTATCAGAACGGAATAAGAACAGATCGTCCAATCAAAGCATCAACGCTGGTTATGGGTTTCAGTCCACTGACGGGCAGGACAAACCTGTTGTGTTAAATTGGATTGGATTTCAGTTTGTCTTTGTTAAGGGCCCTGATCTGAACCTGGCCTCAGACTTACTTGGCCCAATCAGGGGCCAGTTTTAAGATGGAACATAATCAGCATTGCATCCAAATCAGCTTCAGTTCTCAAACAAATAATAATAAATAAAAAAAAACCTATTGAAATCTAAAGTGCGTACCATTTGTTCTTACACTCGCACACACACACACACGCATTTGCGCGTGTGACGAACACAACTGCGTCTATTCTGCGTCCGCATTTCCATCTGAATGATACGGAGCTATTCCTGGGTCTGTGGGTGGAGAGATGGGCATCATTTAGATTTTTTTTTTCCCTTTTTTCAAAGGCTCCTCTCCTGCATCGCTGCGAGTCATTTCCAATCGACCGCTTGTGTCGGCGCGCAGCTCAGCCTGCGTGTGTGTGTGTGTTTGTGCTGCAAGTGGCGGCTTTAAGGTTCACCTGGTTAGACATATGAAGAAATGAAAACAAGAGGATTTTACAGTTTGCCGGACACTGTGTGTATTTTGAGAGAAGCGATCCAGAGTCACTGAACTGTTTCTCAGCTTCAGTGACTAATTCTTTCTTTTATCTGTAGATAAAATGTCTTCCAGATTATTATACCCACCCTCTCCTCCCCCTTCCAGCATTTAATCTGCGGCCCGGGTGTTTACTCCACCGTCCCGGAAAGGCGGCGGGATTCAGTCACCGCTGACCTTCCCGTCAGCTCGTCCCTGGACGCACTTTCCCATCAGCGGCCTCCAGCTTCCTGCTGGTCGGGACAGCGAGGTGGAATGTTGCCGCACTTTGCTTCACCTTCCTCCTCGCTCTCCCTCCCACGGCCTCTCTTTGGAATTGTCAGGATTGTGCAATGCTCTGGACACGTGCGTTGCGCACGCGTTGCGCTGCGTCCTCTGGAATGAAAATATTTCCTTCGACATGAGATCTGGACCGCCGTCAGACTCGTCTGGCTCCGCTCGAGTCGAGACGCGAAGGGCGGCCGGGGGAGCCTTCAGCCGCGTGACCTCGCGGAGGAGACGGGAGGAAGGCGGCCGCAGCCAAACGCGGCCGCGTCCTCTGGAGCGCCGCCAAAACTGTCGGGAATAATTAACGGCAGCGACGGGATGCGCACGTCTCAATAACCAGATTCAGATCTGGAGCGCCGAGCTGTAGGCGGCTGTCAAGAGCGGCCCTGGGAACTATAAAACGATAAAAACCGTATTGGCCATTGTAGAAAATCCGAATGGTCGACATCCTGGGAATGAACGAGCAGAATCGCGGCTCGTTTGTTTGTCTTGTTTGTTCGGCTATTGCCATTTTTTCACATGGCAGACCTCCTCATGAACCGCAGAGCAACACCCCCCGCGGCGCTGGCTTCCCGCTGCCGTGATCTTTTGACATTTGACTTGACGTCGGGCGGGCGATGCCGGGGATAGTGACATGCATCATGCATGCTTAACCTGGTTAAAAAAAAAAAAAATCATCTGCCCCGGCGTCACTCCTCAAATGACATCACTTCCTCCCCGACTCTCGGCTGTAATGAAGAAGGGAATCAGAGCAGAAGGCTGCGGACGCACTCTCTCCTCGGTGACTCCTAGAATGGGCATTAAAAGCCAATAAGCGGTTCCTTGAGACCTTTAACCCGCCCTCGGGCTTTTCCTTTTGTGTTTGCTGCCCCAGATCAGTGGAAGGGAGGGGGTGGGGGCGGGGGGGGGAGAAAAAAAATAGTCACAGAGTGACTACGTCGGTGGGTTAGTCAGCGGAGCGCCGCGGCAGCGCATCTGATTAAACAAGCAGTCGCTAATCGCTAATGGAGCTGAATCAGAAGGACGTCTAAGAATTAATGAACTAGTGGAGCAGAACAAAGAGGACGGCATGTTTTTTCAGAGCGTTTCCCGCCGAAAGAGAAGCCGTTCGTTTTTCGTGCATTCCTCCAAAGTTGAGGAGAGTTTAGTTGATTTAAGACTCAATGTGTTGACTGATCTCATTTCTTTTTTTTCCCCCCCTCGTCCTTCCGCTCAGCGCCCTGGGAGGCCCCTCTGCACTTCACATCCCAGCGTTCCCCAGCGGAGGGTGTCTGATCGACTATGTTCCTCAAGTGTGCCAGCTGCTCACCAACAAGGTAAACTCACCAGGCCCCAGTTTCAGTTCAGCCCACAGACACTGGCCCTCTGCAGCCAATCACTGCAGGACACTTTTTTCTTTTTAATAGTATAAGTTCATGCAGCTTTTGTGTTGTGATAATACGTTTTTGCACATTTGCCAGAACGTTTCTGAACTAAATACTGATGAATTCAGAGAAGAGGAAGATCGCCTGATCCGGTTAAACTGTTAAACCTGCAAACTATTTGTTTTAATGGATATTTATTATGGTTTTTTTAATGTTATATTTCATCCCAGACGCCAGTGTAGTCATTTTATTCCCCCTGTTTGGGCGGAATTGTTTCCTTTCATAGGGAGTCACATGATAGACTCGTTTTATTGCCGTTCTTGGAAGTTGTGCGTAAAATCTAGCACAAAAAACAATGGTGTCAGTGGCCTGACTGTGTGCCTTGACAAACAAAGTGTGTGTGTGTGTGTGTGTGTGTGTGTGTGTGTGTGTGTGTGTGTGTGCGTGTGTGTGTGCGTGCGTGCGTGCGTCGGATGTGTGACAGAAATTTGAATCAATTATCGTGCGGCGGTGAGCTTTAGGTGGAAGCGGAGCAGCACGCGTCCGCTGGAGTGCGTCTTCAGTCCGAGGCTCCCTGTGTCTGTGTGTGTGTGTGTGTGTGTGCTTGTTGCATATACGTGTGCGCCCATGCGAGCGTGTCTGGCATCTGCCAACGTGGGCGTCCTGGCCGGCCTCCACGGGCCGTCTGAGCTCGCCGCCCCGCCGCAGGTTGACAGGTAGATACATCGTGTAGACACCACGTAGGGCCGTTTCCCTCAGGAGAGAGGCCCCTCCCCCGCTGCTTGCTCGCCCGCACACACACACACACACACACACACTCCATTGCACCCTGTTCACCTGGACCCTGGGCTGCAGCAGCAGCAGCGTGTGGACACGTCCCCGTCTGACCTCCATGTGTCTGTCTGAGTGCAGCAGCAGCAGCAGGTTTGACTTCCTCCAAACACGTGAACAAGCGGGTGCCTCTTTTTTTTTTTTTTTTTTTCCCTTCTTCCTCTTCTTTGTTGTTGTCTTTCTTGCAGCGCATTTCAAGTTTCAACCTTTTTTGTCCGAATTTTGTCGGAATTAAATTAACGCCCGTCCGGATTAGCGGTCACTCTGGGATTTTTGTAATCTGGCGGGCAGGTGTTACTTCCGAGCCCGCGGGGGATTCGTGCACCGGCTGCGGCTAATTTGGGAGCCGCTTCTCGCACCAGGTTTGAGCCGCTCGGGTTCGGGGGAGCATTTCCATGTCTTCCAGACAGTCGTATTTGCCGAGTAAATTCGGCCGCTGCCTCCGACGCGTATCTTCCAAGAGGGCGTAATCGTAGCGAGACGGTCGACGAATGTATGTTTGTTTAAAAAAAAAAAAAAAAAATCCTCTCTGTGCTCTGTTGCTCTGTCACACCTCCGGCAATTCCTTGCGCAGGACTTGTTATTTTTGCCGGAAACACAACGCAGCGATTCAGCACAAACAATGAGGACGGAATGTCGGGCACCGAGACAAAATAAAGCGTCCTGTTTACCGTCAGCATAAAAGAACCACCACCACCACCACCACCACCACCACCTCCTCCATCTAACAGCTTGCCACATTGCAGCGCTTCGCGAGCAACTACAAACAGTGTTACTCACAGAAGACAAGTTCCATTTGTTAAAGTCGTCTATTTGTCAAAGAAGCGCTCAAACTTCTTCTTCTGCTAGCGTTAGCTCGGCGGCTAGGTGTTCTCGAGCTCCGCCGGGTGGAGACCGTGCCAGTCCCGCGCTGAAGATGCTGCTCCTCCTCCTCCTCCTCACCCAGCGGTGGCGCTGCAGTGGTCTTTTACCCCCGCAGTCTCCTGTCCATGGTTTTCCAGTCACGACCTCCCACCTGCTGCAGGTGCTGTCCAGATGAGGGCCACCTCCAGCTTCGCCTCTCCCCACCTCCATCGACTTATTGACAGACAAAACTGTAGCTGTTATCAGGAGTGGGGGGGGGTTTCATTATTTTTAATAAATTGATTGAAACGTTTTATTTTATTGTTTCCGCAGTGGCAAAGTTCCTATCAGATGAATAAAAGATTGGATATTGGATTGGATGATTTGATAGCCACGCACCCCCGCCGTGGCCGCCGCCGCTCGCTGGCGCCACCTCTCAGTCAGCTGCCTCGTGACACGCCCGCCACGAGACAGGGGGCCGATTGTGCTCCCAGTCAATTTCAATCAAATCATCGTTGTTGTTTTTTTGTGACGTGACGTGACGGGAAAGCGGCTAACAAGAGGAGTAACTGATAATGAAGGCGTCGTAATTAAATCTGTCATATGTCTGCGTCAACTGCCATTTAAAAGCACCCTCCCTCCCCATCCCCCCACTGAGTGCCGCCGCGAGGCTCCTTTCCTCCGTTGACTGAAGCGGCGGCGGCGTTCACTCTTCCGCTCTTCCTGTCAGTGACCTGGCCAGAAAGGAGGCAAGGCCCATTTTTACCACTTGTTTTATTCTTCCTTTTGCTTGTTTCACCAGTCAAAAGCGCGTGAGCTGAGCATTCAGTTGTGGAAATCGGCCTTCTTGCCATGTCAAAAGGCACCGACACAGAGGAATTAAGCTCGGGAGGTGGCGGGGGAGGCCGGAACCGCCAGAAGACAGCTGTGGATGTGCAACACGTGCAAACCTGTGAAGGTTGCGCAACCTGGAGGCAGTTTGGAGGAAGTCGGTGACGGACGACGTCACAGGTTCGGAAATGAGTCAGCAGCTGCAGCAGCAGCGGCAGCCGACTGGAGTGAAGCAGATCTCAGTCAACAAAACATCAGCTCGGCACAAAATAGTCTTGATCAAGGAACGAGCAAAAACCAATGAAGACGAGGCCACTTTCTGGGTCTTTCCCTCCTGGTCTCAGGGTGTGTTGTGTCTGACCACGCTCAGCCAACGCAGCTCTGGCAGATCACATCACCAAGCAGGATGTTCGCTTTTCCCAAATGAACCGGATGCCCCTAATGATTGGGCCGGCGGTGGCGGCGGTGCGAGGCCACACGTGACGCAAGAGAGAGAGAAGAAAAGAAGAGATTTCTCAATCGCACGGGCAGGAAACACTTCCGGCTTGGGTGTTGCATCAGCGCGCAGCTGCCGCCGCAAGTCAAAATGTGCAGGCGTGCGAATCTCTGAGCGCAGGCAGGTCTGAATACCTGCCGAGAGACGTCACCTGTCCTCAGCACCTCAGGCAGCCAGTGAGACGGGTGGAGGGAGGGAGCGAGGGAGGGCAAGGAGGTAGAGCTCAGTGATCCATAGTTCCTTCCACACACACACACACACACACACACACACACACACACACACACAGCGTTTGAAGGGGAGCGAGATAAACGGCTCGCTGTGCATCTGGCCCCTTTTTTCTGCTTTTGAGAAAACAAAATTTCCGCCTCCACCGTCCCATGTAAACATAATTGAACAGGAGGGTGAGTCACTGTGTGTGTGTGTGTGTGTGTGTGTGCGTGTGTGTGTGTGTGTGTGTGTGTGTGTGTGTGTGTGTGTGTGTGTGTGTGTGTGTTCAAGGCAGGGATGAGACTCGTCGCATATCATACACGCACACAATGCACACCATGACTCGGCGTATCCCAGATTACAACTTTGACAAAACGCCATCATCCATTCATCCAATCTGGCGGCGGATGAGCGACGGCGCTCGGCGGCGACGGCGACGGAGGCGGCAGCCATACGTGCGCCCCGTCCTGGAACCTCTGCCTTCTCACTAGCGCCATTTTTCTTCTTCTTTTTTCCTTTTTTTTTTTTGGCTGCCGCCGCAGCTGGAACAAATAACAAACTGCAAGAACACACTGTAATTACGCAGTTATGGATGCACTGGCACCAATTTCACATTCTTGCGCGGCGGCGCACTTTATTGGGATCAGCAGATAAGTGAAATCAGCGGAGCCGAGCTGTTGGAGCCGTTCAGCTCCGGGCTCGTTTTGACTTTTCCGTGCCCAACCTGAAAACCAGATCATGAATCTACACCTCGTCAGGTACTTAACAGTGCTTAACTCACACTGCAGTGCAGCGTTAGCTGGCCGTCATAACTTTTCTATTTCAAGTCTCTTGCCCGGATTCAGTAGCAGCTAGCTAGCTAGCGCATGACGCTTGCTAGGAGGCGGTGGCCTCAGCTTTTCAGGAACAAACTTGAGGAAGCGGACTCTCGACAGCAGTCAGCATGTCAAACATTTGGACATTCATCCCACAAGGTCGAGATCAAATTTGTCCAACCTGCAGTGAAAGTGTAAACACGAATGAAAATCCTCTTCTGTGCATGACAGTTTATCTCGCCTTTTAATTTGAAACGAGTGAACGTGAGAAGTGTGCACGAAGGGAGCTGGAACAAAAGAGGCAAAGAACACAAATTAACTAATTGAGAGCCTGATTTTCTGGGTGTGCCAGCAGCCTCTGTGGGTGGCACTGGCACACCCTGCTGCATGCTGGCACGCCTGCAGCCACACCGTGTAATTTAATCCCCAAACTGGTTCCCCATCAGAATTCAAACTGAGCCTGATGCATTCTTGCATATGTTCAGGTTCTTTGTTCGCCATATTCAGGTAGTTGTAAACGTTGTAATCACTTTTTTTTATGCAGCAAAAACAACAGTCTCTAGATTTTGGGGGGGGGGGGCTGAAATATAATTTTGACTTAAATGTCACGGATTGAAAACAGAATCAAGATCAGTTCCAGTGTTGCCGTGTTTACGCTGAGCGGCTGCAAGTGTGTAAGTGGAAGAGTAAACGGCAGGATGGCGTGAAGACATTCTGTGCAGCAGCAACAACTGCAGAGGAAGTGACGGCAATGAAAAGATGATTTTATTGAAAACAATAAAGGCAATGTTCCTGGTGATGACAGGAAGCGCGTAAAAAAAATCAGACCGCAGTTCCTCAGGGGGTCGGCGAGCTTCAGCTGGACTTCCCCGGTTCGCATTTTCCCACCACTTCCTGTCTGCTGTAACATTTTCTTCAGTGCGTTACACGATCCACAAGTCCATCCATGACGGCTTTCCCTCGCTCAGATTTTCAGACAGTCTGTGTGAAAAATCACCCTCTGAAGGCTGTTACCTTCGACCCCGGAGCTCAGTTTCCGCAGGAGGTTGCAAACAGAGGGCTAAATCTCAAGAGGCTTTTGGAAGAAACATAGTAAAAAGAAGGAGAAGAAGAATGCTTTTATTGATCCCATATTGGGAAGAGTTACATAATAACAGCAACATGTAGTGCAAAGAGAAGAAGAATTAGATGAATTAAAAAGAAAGAAAGAAAGAAAATATTATTATGATATATATATATATATATATATATATATATATATATATATATATATATATATATATATATATACATATACATATATATCTTATAGACAGTTTGGAGTATTTACAAATCGTATACATAACATTGACATATAAATATGAGTTCATAAGCACTCCCACCTCCTTCAATGATTAGATTTTTCCACAAAATTTCATCGCCTGTTACCTTTCGCCGCCTCCTAAACTCTCCCTCAGGACTTCAGACTCCCCCTCCTTCAAATCAGAAAGCAAACTTCCTGCATCTGGATGAACAGACGCTTGTCCGGTCGTGATGTGAAGCCGGGCACCGACGGTTTGGGGCCATTCGTAACCGTTCCGTGTTCCCTCTTCATCCCCCTCACCCTCCCCTGCTCGCTCCCCCTGCAGGTGCAGTACGTCATCCAAGGCTACCACAAGAGGAGAGAGTACATCGCCGCCTTCCTCAGTCACTTTGGAACGTGAGTCAAGCGCAGCGCAGGCCTGTCTCCGGGGATTACTGCTGCCACTGATCACCCAGCCAACCGCTTCCAAGGTTGATTCATCTTTTGGGCCGAAACATGCCAAAAGAAATTGCAAAAAAAAAAGAAAAGAGGGAAAAAAAGAAAATCCAGTTGTTCCAGTTTCCCCACAGCCTAAAATGTCTAAATAGGCCAATTTGTTTGGAACCAAAAATCCAAAGGCTCCTTTCTGTGGCTGCAGCATTTCTCGATTTTCTCTCAAGTCGAATTCATTTGTGTGTTTGTTTTCACGGTCTGAAGTCTCAACCTGCTTGAAAGCATCTGTGGCTCCGTCGTGACTTCTGACCAACTTGTACTCAGTCGTCGTCTGTGTGTTCCAGCTGTTTGCTCAACACACACAGACGCACAAAAAAAAAAAAAACAGCAATGAGGATGTGCTGATTTTGCAGGTGCGTGTGTGTGTGTGTGTGTGTGTGTGTGTGTGTGTGTGTTGCAGGGGCGTGGTGGAGTACGACGCCGAGGGCTTCACCAAACTCACCCTCCTCCTCATGTGGAAGGATTTCTGCTTCCTGGTGCACGGTAGGAACGCACTCACGCGCACACACCTGGAACCAGCAGCGGCCCTCCGCTCGCTCAGCACCTGCTCTCCTGCTCCTCCTAGTGGACCTGCCGCTGTACTTCCCGCGGGACCAGCCCACCCTCACCTTCCAGTCGGTGTACCACTTCACCAGCAGCGGTCAGCTCTACTCGCAGGTGCAGAAGTCGTACCCGTACAGCCCCCGCTGGGACGGCAACGAGATGGCCAAGCGGGCAAAGTGAGTGTCGTTAGCGCTTCACGGCCGCCAGGTGTTTCCATCTGGAACAAACGCAGGTCAATCGCTCGTCCCGCTGTGTTGATATTTACTCATTTTATGCCACCTTCAATAAACAGAAACCGCCGCCGCCCATCCACAGGTGTCAGCCACGGCCCGGGCACTGTTTGCTCTCACTCTTTCTTTTTTTTTTTTTTTTTGCATAGCAAAGATTAATAGCTTAATAGTAAATATTTGAACGCTCCGAGAGGCTGAAGAGAGTTCAAAAGGTAAGACGCGTGTACGTGCGCGTGTGGGACGACGATCATTGACCTGCTTATTCGTCCTCATCAGTTTAACAAATCTTTTTCACCAAAATGTCTCGTCGTCACATCTCAGACCTGCTCACTTGTGACTCGTTGTCAGCGGAATCCAGTTTATTTAGTTTTAATTAGTAGTTTTAGTGTCTTTTTGTTCTAAAACTGTATGATTGTAAGGGACAACAGGGGGTTGTTTGTGTTCCGTTTTTCCAAGTCGTAAACATCAGTGACCGACCTTGCTTAAGTTCGGGTGGAGGTTGAACCGTGCATCCAACAGGGGGCGCTCGTCTCCAGCGGACGTCCGTTTTTCACTTTTGCTACGGCACATTGACAAACTTGTATCGTTTTGTCTTGAAAAGCTTTTGCTGCTCTCCTCTTTTTTTTCTTCTTCTTCTTCTGTGGTGTTTTTGTCTCTTCTGGACATTTGGCTGCGCTGCTCAGCACTGCCCCCATATTTTTCAGGTGGTTAGTAATCCGTAATCATCAGTATTCATCATCAGTAATCTAACAAGTTCAAAGTGTCCTCTTTCCATTTCATCCTTTCCGAGCCAATTACAACTCAAATCAAGCTGTTTTTTTGTGTTGTATTGGGGGTTTTTTCCCTTCATTTCAGACATTCTGAGTTTCCTGGCAGATTGTTTCACATGTGGCTGTTTTTCTCCTCGTTTCCAGCCACAATGCTAAGCTAAGCTAGGCTAAAAAGTTACCGCTAAAACCACTAATGTTTTTCCAAATGTTCGGCTTTACCTGACGCGCGCGCACACACACACACACACACACACACACACACACACACTTACACACACACACAGAAACCCTCGGCAGATGTTTTGCGTACGTAGCGAATTCCCCTCCAGGGCGCCGGCTTTCATGTTTTTCGTCTTTGTTTTATTTTACCCGCGTTTGATTTGCGAGCGGGTTTACGTCTCCTGTGCCTTCAGTGGATGGTTCCTGGACAGTTTGGAGTTTTCTAACGAGTAAACACCGTCCGCCTTTCATCCGCACTTTGATACGCCGCTTTTACGGCTGACCCAGCCAGGTTGTTTTGGATGCTTTGAAGCCGCCGCAAACACAAATACCACCGTATTCTGACGTTTTTTTACTTGCTCTGCCCTTCTCCCCCCGCTGTGTCTCTGTGTCTCTCGCTCACTCTCTCTCTCTCTTTCTCTTTTTCTCTCTCTCCCTCTCTCTCTCTCTCTCTCTCTCACCCAGGGCGTACTTCAAGAGCTTTATCCCTCAGTTCCAAGAGGGAGCCTTCGCCAACGGGAAACTCTAGCATCCTCCAGCTTAATTATACGCCTGGAGAGTCGGCGGTGGGATTGTGTGAGTGCGCTGAGATTATGCCTGTTTGTGCGTGTACCTGTGCGTGCGTGCGTGCGTGCGTGCGTGTGTGTGTGTGTGTGGGTGTGTGTGCGTGCGTGCGTGCATGTTCAGACCTTCCGCTGGCAAGCTGCGTCGGAGCACGGCGAGAACGGCGGCGCGCTTGTTGCGCAGATGGACTCCGACCTTGAGATGTCTCTCTTTCTCTCTCCGTCTCTGCCGTCTTTCACTTCGGGTTTTTTTTTTCCCCACGAGCGGCCAGCAGGGTGATCTTATGAGTCTGAAAGCGGACGACAGACCACGACACGTGAAATGTTACTCAACTGAGCACAAACTCGATGCTGTGTGAGCGAAAGGAAAAGTTGAAGGCGTTTGAAGCAGCGTTTGAAGGGAGCTTTTGGCTCCAAATGAAATAGAGAATATGTATGTGTCATTTTATTCGGATAAAGTAATTAAAGATAAATAACTGTCCTGGTTTTATTGACTAATAATAAGCAAAGAGCAGGATATATTTTGCTACGATGGCCTTAGCCACGATTGCTACAACGCATCTATGATGGCCTTGAATGTGGCTCTGCTCAAAGTTTAGATATTTTTTTTCCTCCCCTCTTGGCGTCTCAGTCAGTTTTAGACATAAAATCAACCTGGGAAGCTCAGAATATAATTAATAGTGACCGCAGTTACAGTTTTTTCCTCGACCACTAGGTGAAATCTTATACACTGGGCCTTTAAATTCCTCCGTGTGAAGCAGGCTGATCCTTTCTGCCTTCTCACCCTTTCAGGGCTTTTGTTTTGGAAGTCTCCTTACAGGATGTAGACGTTCGGCGCTTGCCCCCATTTGACTGTCTGCTCCAACAAGAGTGAGTATTGTTCAGCTGCGACGCACCGCCCACGGCTCCGGCCGGCTGGCGCTCACTGAACGGGAAGTTGTCGATATGTAAACAATATGTAAACTATTTGCGTCACGTGAGTCACAAAGGAGCTGTCGGAATAAATGCAAAGCGCCTCTGTTTACGGCCTGCTGTCGATGTTTTTGGTGACGGTTGACGTGCGCGCGGGTTTTTCTTCTCTTATGCGATTTGTTCCATTCCTCGGTTTACAGTCGCACTGAAGCTTAAAAACATGTTTTATCACACTTTCTGCTCATTAAAGAAAGAAGTTTCCACTGACGGACCGGCCTCACTCTTTTGTCTCTGAGCTGCGGCGGTTGTTCGTCCTTAACATCGGCTGCATTGGAACAGCCGAAGAGTGTTTACAAGATCGGAGTCGACACGCTCGCTAAATATAATGTGACAAGTCAGAGACAAAATAGGTTTGATTAAAATAAGAATAAAGAGCAACCTTGTAATTATGACTTGATGGTGCTGCATGAATGCTATTTAGAACTGAGACTCTTGTAATTATGATAATTTTGGCCCATTAGCCTTTTGGCTAAAATGCTAAAATGACAACATAATAACATGCTCACTTTTACAGTGTAGCTCGGAAACCATTTTAATGAACTTTGTACTGAGCCGTCAATGCCTACATCCACCCTTCAGACTTCTTGACACCTACAGAGGAAAAAGTTTCCTGAAAGGACACTGATTGGTCCGATCATACTCAAACCAGCTAAGAAAGATTCAGCTTTTCAAGACGGATCTTTTAAAAATTCAGCATTGAAATCTCAGCTTCCTTGTTACACAATGTGTTTAAAACCCGACACAAACGCCTAAACATGCTTTTTTTTTTTCTTTTCTTTTTTTTTTTCTTTTTTTTGAAAATTGAAAACCAGATTTTAGTAAAAGCCAATTGTTACAAGAAACTCCAACCATTAATTGCACACTGGATGTCTCTTGAAGGGACTCCTGCCCTCCAAATGTGTAAAATCACTCTGTGCACTTCAGTCTGTGCACAAACCCTAGAGATGCTGTTGGCCTCTGTGCTTGTGTAATGAGGAGTGTGCGTGCGTGCGCGTGCGCGCGTGCGTGTGTGTGTGTGTGTGTGTGTGTGTGTGTGTGCCTGAGCGCGGCAGAGTGCGCTGCGGCTTGTTGTCATCATTAAATATGAGGGTCATAGTTAGGGGTCCTTGCTGGCCCCGGGCGCAGCCCTTTGCTATATTTATTGTTGGTAAAGCAGCAACTGTCAAGTCTAATTGAGAACTATAGGGTGAATGTATCTGGGGCATTTAATAGCATCAGGCCTCTTAATAAAATAATTAAAAAGCAAGATTCTTTTTGTCTTTTTCGCTGCCCCCCCTCCCCCCTTCCCGCCCGCTGCCTGCTTCTTGCTCCAACCTCCCGTCTCCGTCGTCAGAGGGTCTTCCTCTCTTCTCTGTTTTTCTTTTTTTTTTTTCAGGAGGGGTGGGGGGGCCAAAGGAGGGGGTTCGTCTTAACAAGCATGAAGGAAAACATGTTTAAGTCGACAGTCAGCCCAAGGTGTCATGACTTGGCAGTCGCTATGTTGCTGAATTTGACTCACTGGTCTGCGAGAAAACTACTTTAATAAAAAAAAAAATTAAAAAAAAAAAACAAAACAGGGTTTTTGAAAATTTGTAAGTTGAAGATTTTCTTTTCTTTTTCTTTTTTTTCTTTTTTTTTTTTTCAAATTTTCGCTGTCGCTGTTTCGCGGAAGGGTAGATTTTTAATTGTTTTTGTCTCCTCACTCTTATCGTCCGCTTCTTTGCCTGACCCTCCTGTGACCTTTTCTCCTGAGCTGCAGCAGAGAATTGTTCAATTGGAACCAAAATGTTTACAATTTTTAAAGTCTTTCCAATTAAACACTGTCATCATATTTGGACCAGAAGTGTCACGAGCGTTTTTTTCCCCCCCTGCACTTCATCCTCCAGAACTATTATATGAAGAAACACTCCCAACATGACTCCTTCTCATTTGGTGCCATTTGCTGTTTTTTTCCCCCTCCTGCCTTGTGATTGGCCAACGGCCCTTTGGTCTCTTTTGACTGAAGGGATTTCATTTGGTGTCCATTTGACGACATTGGACATTGGACATTGGACATTGTAGGCCAAAAAAATAAACATGATATTTATTTAATTTTTTCTTTCTTTTTAATTTCCCCTGTACAGGTGACTGTATTCTCACGACATCACCGATACATAAAAGTGTACCAGCGTGGAGCCAGTCGGGGTTGGGGGGGGTGGGGGGGCGTGGAAACCCATCAACTCCCCCAGTTAGTTTTCCTCGACTGGTTGACGTTGACTCAACTCGACGTGAACTCTTTAAGCGACGTGTAAACAATTCCCCCTCGGCGTGGCTTAAACCGTGCCACCCTCGCTCAGCCCCCCCCCACTCCCTCCACCCCCCCGGAAAAGTGTCTGCGGCCCAAAACGCGGCTCACCTTTACACGCTTTTAAGCAACTTAGCGCGGATTTATCCGGTGTAATGATCCCGTGGAGGTGCCGCTGGAGGTACCTTTTGAAGACGCCTGTGATTCACGGTGCAGAGGTCCTGCCAACCCTCCCAGCTAATGCTGCAAATCCACTAATCCAAGGCGTCTTTAAGAGATCTCCACGGCGGTCGGATGGAATAATTAGAGGCTGGAATAATTAGCCCGGGGATCTTGCGAAAGGCATGATGGGCGGCGATTAAATTGATGAGAATTGGGATTGGATTTTTTTTTTTTTCTGTTGCCTGGCCGAGTTCACGCTGCCCTGGACCGGGATTGGATCTGGCGAACGGAGGAAAAGCAGGTTGTTGAAACTGGAAACCTCGGCTAAAAGCCGCAGACAGGAGTCGTATCTTTGTTTCAGCAATTCCATCTCTCCCCTCGCTCCCTCCTTCCAAGGCCCCCAGACTCGCACTCAGGTGTCGCGGACTTTAAAAAAACAGAGCTGGCAAACAGGGATATTAGCGGTAGATTAACGTTAACCGCCACGGTGACAACCCTATAAGCAGCTAGCTGGGAGGCAGCGGAGGACCTGCCAGCCTGGCGAACTGACAAGTGTGTGAAACAGGATCACTTAAAGCTGAGGAGAAGAGGGAGGCGAGAGCACCTTCCCGGGCAGCCAATCAGAGCCTTCGCCTTGGCATCCGTCACCCAGCTTCACCTCACACGAGCCGCCAGAAACTTTTTTTTTTTTTTTTATAGGAGCGAAAAGGGGGGGGGGGGGACCTGGAAAAGTTGTACGAAGGGGGGACAGCGACGGCGACGGTTGTGATGAGAGAAAGAGCCGAGTCCCGAGAAGTGATTGAAAGCCCTGAGTCATTCCTGGCCGAGGAGGCTGGGGGGGGGGGGGGGGGGGGGGGGGGGGGGTCGAGCTAATGGGCCAGGAGCGTCCAAGTCTGTCACGGCGCCGCTTCAAGGTTATTTTGAGGGGTTTTGTTTTTTTTCTATTCTCTGCGTCCAGTCACCGCCTCCCAATTGTCCAGCCTCCGTCATGTCACTCGCCTCCCTCTGCAGCTTGGTATGGTTCAGGATCTTCTTCACCCAGAGTGAAGAAGACAAACGGCGGGAGAGGAAAGACGGGGGGGGGGGTTTAAAAAAAAAAACCCTCTCCTCTCATGACTGTGGGGTACTTTATGTTTGGGTGTGTAAGGACGTACAAATTCAGAGTGACGCGTGGGGAATTTGTCCCGCCGCCGCCTCTCCTCGGAGGGGAGGGGCTGCGTTTCAGAGGCGATGCTGCGTTTTTGTTTTTTTGTTTTTATTGGGAGGGGGGGGGGGATTTTTTTTTTTTTTTTTTTTTTCCCGCGACGGCAGCGTTAGGGTTTGTTGATGCGAGCCATGTTGAGGATGATGGAGCTGAGAGGCTTAACTAATTTTGGAAAGAGAGGAGGAGGAGGGGGGGGGGGGGGGGAGTTTTGGGGGGGCGGGATTTTGGGGCCTTTTGTTGCTGCCTGTTTGATCTGGGAGTTTTGGAGTTGGGTTGCGGGCGGGGGAGGAGGGGGCGCAGTGAAATGGCCCAGAGACTAGAGAGAGGGTATTACGGCTCGGGTCCTTCACTCTTCTTCATCTCCCCCCTTTAATGCATATATTTAATGATTTACTTCTCTACTCAGACAGTGGAGGGAGACACTGTGGAAGAGTGCTAATAGTGCACCTCCAGGAAGAGGCCCCGCCCCCCGGCGACCCCACACGCTCCCCTCACCTCTCGCAGATGTTAACTGGATCCCATTAAACCCACCCGTGCTAATTGCTAATTACCCAGGACGCAGGAGCCGGGAGGGCGGAGCCCAGAGCCGATCCTGCCGCTCTGCGCCCCTCCGCAGCCCATCAGGTTTGTCACCCCCCCGCCACCCCCCCTTCCCCGACGAGATCAAGGACGGGTTCCCCTTCTTCCCCTCTGGCTGCGATGATTTTCGAGGCTTTCCAGCTAAAACCGTTATTAATAAACTTTTTTTTTTTTTTTTTAACGCGAATCCCGCAGGTTCCTGGTTTCCTTCGGAGCTTCGGCTGTCGCATGAAGACAAAGCTCGGTTTGCTCGAAGACGCATCAAAAGAAGCAGAAACATGCTACGAGATATTTGAATTTTTATACTTTTTTTTTCCCCCCTGTGTTTTCCAGTCGGGCCTCTACTGTCGCTGCTCCATCGCCGCTAGCGCGTGCCGGTCAGCCACATGTCGGCAACAGCCAATGAGAAAGAGAAGGTGATTTTGTGATTTGGCACCCTGCACTGGAGGGTCAAAGGTTTTGGCAGCAACAATAGCACAGTTAACACCCGTCAATCCTCCTGATTGGTACCAATCTAAATTTTCTCAGCATGCAGCATGCAAATTTTTAAAAATCAAATATTAGATCAAGCCATTTTCCTGAGCATTAGTGACAATAATATAGGGGGGTCTCATGGGTTAATCTGGGGCTGGGGGGCTGACCCCTCTGTGCCCCCTGTATTTCGCACACTGCTCGTTCCAAACATGGACGGCTGATTTTTTTTATTTTTTTCAATAATGTTGTCTAATGTTGTTGTTGTTGTTGGAGTTTTGCCGACTTGAAGCCCCCCCCCCCACCCCCCACCCCCCCGCTCGCTGTTTGCACGGCTCTCGCGCACCCCACCCCCGCCCCCTCCCCCACCTCCAGCAGCCACCTGAGGAGCTGTCAGTCTGGATTGCGGCGCTGTCGGTTCAGCCTGTCAGACTGAGGGACGTGTTGTGATCAGTGGCGGACACTGATAGACCTGTCAGGTGAGATGACAGCCGGCGAGCGGAGACGCGCGCAGACAGGTACATGTAATGTGACAAGAGTCCCGCATGCGCGCGCGCATACACACACACACACACAGGGCCTCCACTTTTGAAAAATGAATATCCAGGCGTTGGAAGTTGGTTGGGGGAGTGCACGGGCTAGAGAAAGGGGGGGGGGGGGGGGTTCACTGACGAGTTGAGGCAAACTTTATTTTCCCGTTGAGGCTGAGCAGATGTGATGCAGCCACGCGACGTCGCCGAGCATCGTGTCGAGCTTCGAGCTTGTGCGTCGCTAAATTGGCGCCGGATTTTTGCGCGGCAGGCGATGAAAAACAACTGAAGAAGAAGAAGAAGAAGAATTTGAGGTAAATTTGGAATAGGTTTGTTGAAGAAGGCCAGATGTTTCCGGGGAGCAGACAGAGTGACGGAAGTCCAGGACAGTTTGGCTCATTGAGGGCCATCACGTCGCTGCACCTTCAACAACCTTAAGCGACTGAAGAACCGGTGGCGCGTCCTTCCCTTTATAGTGTCCCCTTGGAAACACTCGTCTCCAAAACACCTGGTTCTGCCCGTTTCCTGACTGTTTGTACATGTTGCAAAATGATGGTCGAGGGCCTTTTTGGTTGTTGTTGTTGTTGTTGTTGTTATCATTTGTTGGCACATTGTGTCCTGAACCGCACCGTGTTGATCTGTGTGCCGAAACAACAACAACAACAACAACAGCAGCAGCACACGGGACGTCTGGTCTGTGTCGGTAATCAGCGGGACCCAGACGGCCGCCTGGCCGACGGGCAGCAGCTTTATTTTACACCTGGCCTCCATAAAAAAGGAGTAATAACTCTGCGAGGGCTGGAGGAGAAGAAAAAAATTTCCCCGGCGCTGCTCTGCTTTGATTCAGCTCACAAACCAGCAACAAAGAATTTCAGTCAAAGTATCCAACTTTAAAAACTGTGTCACTTCATTCAAAATTTTGAGGCTACAAACAAATGCGCGTTAAGATAAATAAATAAGTAAATAAAAACAAGTGGGAGTTTTTTTTCCCCGACACGCCTGTCACGTCATGTCATTTTCGTGTGTGTGTGTGTGTGTGTGTGTGTGTGTGTGTGTTGACTACGCCATTGAGATGTCATGCCGAAGTCTCGTCTTCCGCTAAACGTTGTACGAGCGGCGAGGTCAACCCACCATCAGGCCTCCAGAGCCTCCTGCTCCCGAAGGATTGTGGGACGGCACGGACAGATGAGCGAAGGGGAAGGAAGGACGGAGAGAAGGAGGCAAGGAAGGAGCTGACGGCAGGAGGGGGAGGGGCTGGGAGGAAGGATTGGGGTGGGGGGTGGGGGGGGGCCTCATGCCAAGTGACACAAACGCCCCTTGGCAGCCTAATTAAATTTTCCACTGTTCCACACTCACATTAAGCCTCCATCCAGCCGGAAGGAATGGACACACCAGAGGAGTCGACCCTCGGAAGAAGATCGGCCGTCGTCCCGCCGTCGCTCGACCGGCGACGGCGGGACGACGACATCACGGCTGACGGCGGTGTCGTCCCGTTTGTGCCGACGGGGGCGAGTCGGACTGACCTGCGTCTCCACGTCGACATCAGTTCCGTTCAAAAACCAAAAATCCCCCCCAAAAAACCACACAGCCCTTCAGAGGCTGCGGGTTTGATTCCCGGTGCCCCTGGGGGGACCGTCCTTCAGGTTCTCCAGCTGCCTCCCAAAGTCCAGAGACATCAGGCTGACTGACGAATCCAGAGGCCCTGCCCCTTAACCCCGCCCCCTCCCAGACATGCGGGAGGAGCTCCAACGGCCACAGGAACCCACGCGCAGGTGTGTTTCTCGACCAGACCCAAAGGAATCAGGAAAGCTTCCTTCTGACAGGTTTGTTGCGATTAATCGCATGAATTAAGGTGCAGTATCTCTCAAAAGTGAGCACACCCTTCACATTTCTGCAAATATTGAATTATATCTTTTAATAGGAAAAAAAGAAGAAAAGAAATGACTCTTTGATACAATGCAAAGTAGTCTGTGTACAGCTTGTACATCACCAAAGCTTCACCGGCTTTGTTTGCCACTGGATTCCTCTTGGTTTAGACATTTATTATTTACTTAAGTTATTTTGATGGGACGGTGAATTCGCCAAAGCACACACTGTGTCCAACTGTGTTTGACCCATGTCAATTCTTACAAATGTTCCACTTTGTCATCGTTTTTTTTTTACGCTATTTTACATTAAATGCGCCCGGTTATGTGCAAAGTGTTCAGACGTCTTAGAAGAACTCAACTGATCAGAAGGATCCAGTTCAATCAGGCCAGAACAAGGTAGATTACCTCGTCGTGCACGTACACCTTGAGGGGTTGCATGTGAGGAAGCGAAGAATTGCGTTGGTCAACGGCGAGGACGTGGCTAACGGCTAATCGCGGTTTAGCCGGGACGGCGAAGTGTGCGGCGGTGAGTCAGCGCGAGCCGGAGAAGCATCTCTTGGCTGTTTGTGAAGTGACGTGTTTGTTTTTCCAGGCCGACAAGAAGAGCCACGCCGTTCGCCAAAGAACCCAAAGCTTTTGAGGCGCCACTCCCAGACAATCCCAGATCGGATGATGGCCGTCGCAGACCTCTGACGTAAGTGTGTAGAAAGTGCCAGAAAACATAGAGCAACAGTGGTGCCAGAATTCACCGTTTGCCAGAAATCCCGATTGATTCGTGTTCAAATCTATAACAAAATTCTTTAAAAAAAAAATGTACTTTGAAAGTAGTTGAGTAACAATTATACAATATATTTTATGAAATAGTGCTGTTATTCAACATGTTCAACTCGCACTGTCACTCAGCTATGAACATTTTTGCCTATATGTATATATATATATATAAATACATATATATATATATATATATATATGTATATATATATATATATATATATAAATGTTGTTGTTTTTTTTGTTTTTTACTTTTTACAGAATCGCACCGCGTTACCCAGCTGCAAAGTTCAACATAATGAACTGAAAAGTCAATCAGCCGTCTGACAAAAAGAAACATTGGCTCAGACTAATGACTGCGTAGCGAACTAGCTGAGCCATCGTACGGACGAGACTAGCGAGCTAACTGCCGACCCGGTTTGACCTGAATGTATGGACTGCTGCCACCGGACGCATTGTGTGTGTTCCAGGTGAGCAGCAGCAGCTCAGTGTCACGATGAAGGACTCACACACGTTTCATACCTGGACACTTCCTGTTCAAACCGCAACCGAAAGCGGCAGATGCACACGTCTATGTTAAAGCGTGCGATTATTTTTCAATAATCTGAGGTCTATTATTTATGCACATTTTTTGGGGGGGTTTTCTATTTGCTTGTTTGTTTGTTTGTTTGTTTGTTTGTTTGTTTTCCCCTGCACCCCCCCCCTCCCACCCCCTGCTCTCCTGGTTCCTGCGGCCGAGGTGGAGCGGCGGCCGGACATCTCGGCTCCTCCACCCAGAACCCATTAACATTCCGAGCGCCGCTGCTCTCAGACGGCCGCTGACCATAAATTACCCTGACAACCTTGTTGACGGACTGCGATAAACTGTCCCATTGTGCGAGCGGCGCGGCCGCACTCGCAGCCGTCACTCACAGCCCGGCTGACCGAGGGAAAACAGCTGAACGTTCCGCACAAAGACCTTTTCTTTTCGCCGTCGTTGTTGTCGTGGTTGCCGCGGTGGAGCGGCGCGAGACTTTCCCTCCGCCGGTGACGCAGGGTCGAAGGTGTTTTTGTTGCGTTCAGTCCGGTCAGAGTGGAAGGAAGAAGTCGGGGAGGCGGGAGGGGTCCTTGCTTGTTTGTTTGCAGGCCGCTGACCCGCCGGCTGCCAGCCCACCCCCCCACCCACGAACGGCTGGAAGTTTATCGCCATTTCTGATTGGCTCACTTCTTCCACCGCCGCCGCTCCAAAACACAGTTTTCCGCCCCTCAGCTCCACGCGCGTGTTTTTCTCTCTTGCCCGAGCGGCGTTCCATTCTTCTCTGTACGGGGTGCCGCTCGTCTGTGACGCACTTCCTTCCATTGTAGCAGGAAGTGATGCCTTCACTGCCTCGCCGACAGCTCGCCATCCAGAGTGCTGCTCAGGAGCGGCCACTGCAGGCTTCTTTTCTTTCATTTTGTTTTTTTTGTCCAGGTGCAAACGCCGTCCTGCTGCTTTTTTTCAAATTTTTTTGTTGGTTTTTTTTTGTTTGGTGGTTGTTGGTTAAAGAATTGCCGCTGCGAGGTCCAACCGGGTGGGTTACGACTACCCTGAGCCCCCCCGCCTGCCCCACAAGACCCCTCGCCCCTCCCCCTTGCCAAGTCACCACTTGAAGAAAACAAGCGGCAGCCGCGTCAGTTGAGGTCGTCGTTGTTTACTTCCTGGCTCCCAGGGGAGACGATTGCGTGGCTGCTTTTTTTGAGAAGAAAGGAATCCCACCCCCTGATTCCCACCAACACGTTTCCAGAGTGACTCTTTTTTTTTTTCCTTTTCGTTTTTTTTTTTTGTTTGTTTGTTTGTGCTCCTTTTCCTTTCTTTTCACCCCCTCCTCCCCTCCTCTTTCGCTTTGACTTCCAGTAACAGCTGTGAGACTTTGTTTGCAAGAAATCCGTCCGAGAGGTTTCTTGCGTCTCCGAAACCCCACTCGGCTTCCCACAGAGACGGATTCCGTGGGCGGGTTCACGCCGTTGCACTTTGACCCCACGCCACATCCAGAACTTTGCTGCTCTTTACCAGATTAGAACCTCCCCAAGTTCACAAAATAAAAAGGGATTCTTGCTCTGTGATTGTCAGAACCTGAGAACACTCCAGTGCTGGTTCTTCCTGTTTACTGCGCGTCAAACACAAAAGGATTTTTTTTCTCCCCCTCTCTGCTAAAACCTTAGAACATCGGTGTCAAACTCTGGCCCGCGGCCCAAATTTGGCTTGCATTGTAATTATATTTGGCCGGCGAGACGTTACAAAATCACAACTCGAGCTGGCCTGCCGGTATTACACAGCACATGTGCCGCTAATACGACAAATCCCAGAATGCTCTACTGATATTTTGCTGTGTCAATCAGGACAGGACGTTCATCAAAGGATATTTTTATAAATAAATTGTTTTATTGTTATTATTTTATTTTTTAAATGTATTACTAGCCCATGGAAAAAGGTTACTGTTGAAATTCAATATAGGAGGCTGCTGCTTTGATGAGTTTTGCATGGCTGCGTCTTGCCTTCATAACTGCCTTTGTTCCTCGTGGCTCTGATCCAAGAAGGTTCTGGTCGAACCGTCCCTCACAGCCTGGTTTTCCTTCCATATTAACCGGACCTGCTGCAGAAATTCTGTCACCTCTCTGACTGCAGCCAGAGCGATGGCAAGTTTGTCATCAGCATGATGCAAAAGTGAAAAGCCCCCGCGACAACCTTACTTTACTCCTTTCATAACCTGGTTTCAATTTGACTGCGGCCCTCGGCTGAGGTGAGGCCTGATGACATCATCAGGGGTTAGTGCTCTTCTGGTGCTGCTGAGCAATAGCCGTCCCGTCAAGAGGAAACGGGGGCAGAGCCTTTGAAAGTGAATCTTGCAGAATTTTGGCAACAGCAACAACAACAACACCAAAAAAAAATCTGACTCAGCCAGCCCTTTTTTTTCCTATCGGTGTCCCAGTGAGAAGCACTGTTGATAAATTACATCACGCTGCCATCACTTACTGACAAGGAGGCTTGAGTCAGTCATCAGCCTGTCAGGCTCAATGCTGCTGCTGCTGCTTCTGCCTTTGCTGCCTCTCCTCCTGCTGCTGCTGCTGCTGCTGCTGCTGCTGCCTTGCCGCCATGAGCGTGATGGGCCTGCTCGGCCGCTGAGTCCACACTCTTCCCCACACAATCCCACACAGCCGAGGTCGGAGCAGCGCTGAGTTGTGCCTCCGCGCTGCCGCCTTTTGTTGGCCTGCGAGTCGCCGAGGCAACCGGCAAATGAAATCAGCAAAGTGGACGCTGCTCGCTTTCGCTCACAGGAGCTGCCCTGTTTGGTCCGTCTGTCCTGCGACGACGTGTTTCCTGCACACTGGGCATCCTGATAATATCACTGATTAGATTTGTGGGGTGTTTTTCTCTCTCTACCTTTTTTTTTTTTTTTTTTTTTTAAAAGGTCTAACGTGCACAGGGAGAGCCCAGGCATTGTGCAGTGTGAACAAACCGGGATGAACCAGCAGGCAACTCTGCTGCACAGCAGCAGCAACAACAACAACAACAACAACAACAACAACAGCAACACACACAGTCGATGCTGGCTAGCAACAAATCCAGCTGTCAGTCACCCTGATTGCTCTTTAACCCAGTCCCCAGGCTGCCAGTCAGCACTTCAGCGCCTGCGTGTGTCCACAACCTGAGCCGGTGAGATTAGCCGCGCTGATCACGTTCAGCTGTTGCACGGCCAGTGACGCCAAGCACAAGGATGACGGAGGGAGGGAAGCGGGAGAGGGAGGAGGGAGGGAGAAGTCCCGCAGGACATCTGGCTGGAGTCGATTTGAGTTTCAAGTTCAGACCAGGATGGAACCAACACGTTTCTTTTATTTTTGGGAGGATTTTTTTTGTTGTTGTTGTTGCCCTTCTAGCCTGAATGATGAGTTGAAAAAATACCTGCATCCTGCACTAATGGTTGCAACACATTTGCAAGAATTGAGCTTCTCGCCCACGGTGGCGCAGGGCTTATGAAGGTCTTGGGTTCGATTCCCGGCCTGGGACGTTTCTGTGTGGAGTTTGCATGTTCTCCCTGTGTCTGCGTGGGTTCTCTCCGGGTTCTCCGGCTTCCTCCCGCAGTTCAAAAACATGCATGTGAGGTGAATCGAGAACTCTAAATTGTCCATAGAAAATGCACATGGATGGATGGAGCTTCTCGCCTCTGCACTGCAGGGATAATTAGTCGATGTTAGGGGGTGAGGGAGGGGTGAGCGAGAGGTGAG
Source organism: Nelusetta ayraudi (assembly GCF_046127955.1). Taxonomy (NCBI): domain Eukaryota; kingdom Metazoa; phylum Chordata; class Actinopteri; order Tetraodontiformes; family Monacanthidae; genus Nelusetta; species Nelusetta ayraudi. The sequence goes on from NW_027466065.1 coordinate 1,496,729, forward strand.
GTATCAGCATTAGGGCCGCCTTGCGTCTTGCGTAAGGCAGGTTTGGCCTCGTGCGTAGAGAGCGGCTCTAATTCCCGCAGCAGGAGATGTGTGACAATAGGATGGTTGACCTCAAACTGACCCCTCTGAGCTGAGCTCTGGCAAAACTGGTAATTCTATCGTAATTACTTTATCAAGTTCTGACTCCATTACTTTTCTGAAATATTTTGCTAGCTAAAAATGTCTTATGATTCACAAAATGTCTGGAATATAGAAAAACAACCGAAAGCGATGATGTCCCAGATTGGTGACGCAGCCGTGCATGCAACGTCATTGATATGGTGATATGATTGACGGCGGCAAAAGAAAAAAACAGCAAATGTGTTTGATAGCTGGAGATACAAACAGTATTTTGAGTTCATCTCGTCTAAATGAAAGAATACTGTGGTTCGTTGTGTGCGAGAAACAAGACATTCTCAACTGTAATTGATTACTTGTGAAACAAAGTAGTTCAAGCAGTAATTAGATTGCTTTTAACAGAGTAATCAGTAGTTGGGTTACTTTTATGGAGTGATCCCAACAACACTGTTCAGTGGCAAACTGGGGCAGGCTCGGCTGATTGACAGCGTCTCTCTCTGCACCGTTTGATGTGCCTTCCAAAAAAAAATTATTTCATTTATCTCCTAATGCACTTTAAATATCAGTGCTGGACCAGTTTTTGTGGAGAAACGGGAACCCTGTCACGGTGCCTCTGGCTGCATCTCACACGATATCGCAGCATTACTGGTGGGAGGGTAGGGGGGGGGGCAATTTAGGAACAGCGTGTCGCTTAGCAACGCGTCTGCCGTTCAAATTAAACTAAATAAAAATAAAGAAGCCGCGGGGATAAATGATGGAGATTAATCGGTAATTGATATCATCCGAACGTTCATTAAACAGCCGCCTCAACCAGAAGCTGCGGGGCGCTGCTGTCAGTTACCAAGAGGAACTTTCGTTTGATTGGTGGAGATCAGACACAGCCACCGTCACCTCAGAACAACTCCCCCCCGTCTTCTTCTTCTTCTTCTTCTTCTTCTTCTTCTTCTTCTTCTTCTTCTTCTTCTTCTTCTTCAGCGTCTCATGGCAGAAGACGCGCGACCAACAGCTTCCAGAGAGCTCAGCGGCGGCGGCGGCGGCGGCAGCGCCGGTTCTCATGTTTCTGCTGCGGCAGATTAAAATAGGAACCGTGGCCGATTGGATTAGACTTAATGCGCCGTTTCAAATAGTGGAACGTGTCACATTCTGGGCGCTGTGCCCTTGTTTATGAGGTGCGTCCGAATCACAATTAGCCCACATTTCACCGAGACTCCTTTGAAGCAGACGATGCTTGCGCGACATTCTTCACGTCGCGAGGCCGCGTCTGTTTGACCAAAGACACGCGCGCGCCCCCCCTTTCTCTTTCTGTTCGCTCCATGCTCCATCCTCTCCAAATTACACCCCAGCGAATCTCCGTTGAAATGCACAAAGGAACAGTTGAGCGGCGCCAACGTGTCCAATCATTTGAAGTGGCCTTCGTCTGCGTGACCAATAATAATAATAATAATAATAATAATAATAATAATAATAATAATAATAATAATAATAATAATGATAGCACAGAGGAATTAAGCACCTGGATTTGTGTCGGTGTTGAGGTGCAGCAGCACCAACTGGTGCGAGAGACGTTCAATATCTCCCTGTGTCTTTTCCCTTATTTACCCCCTTAACTTATTTTATTTTGTTTGTTTGTTTGTCTGTTTGGGTGGAGGGCCACAAATAAACATCTTCGACTCCGGAGCTCATTTTTGCGCGCGAGGGGAGGGAATCCCTCCAGTGTGTCTGACGCTTCCTTTTACCAAGGAAACCCACACGCGCTTCTCTGACGCAACTGCCCATTTTAGGAAACGTGCGTCAATGGACCGGAGCTAGTCGCAGGCGCGCGCGCGCGCGCGCGCGCACACACACACACACACACACACACACACACACACACACACACACCGGCGGAGAGACTGACAAGTCAGCCGCAGCTACTGACGTCCGCCCGCGCCAATAACAATATTCTTCTCCGAACGGGAGTGTGTGGGATTGTTTGTTTAAATAATTTAAAAAAAAAAAAATATATATTCGTACCGCCATTATCTGTTGCGTTCAACATCCTCGTGTCGCGGCGGCTGCGTCCCGCGCCGCTCTTCTTCTTTTTTTTTCTTTTTTTTTTTCCTTTTTTTTTGCGCACCCTTGACCCCTCCCCTGCCCTGGACGCGGCGGTTGCAACGCCCTGCGCAGTGACGTAGCGGTGTCGTCGGCGCTGTAAAAGCCGTTGCAGCGCTTCATAGTGCCATTGAAGTGAGTCATATCGAGGAAGTGCTGTGAAAAGGAAAAGAGGGGCAGGAGGAGAAGAAGGAGCGAGAGAGCGAGCGAGAGAGAAGAGCGAGAGAGAGAAAAGTTCCATGCGCGCACACACGCAGACAGGCAGACAGTGAGCGAGACGGACGGACAGACAGACAGACAGGGAGAGCGCGTATAGCGACGGAAAATACCGAGAAAGAGGCAGAGACGAGGCTTTAAAGCCGAGCGTACCTGCGTGAGTCACTCCTGGTTCACTCACTACGGGTTCGTGAACGGATGTGAAAGGTGCGCAGCGCTCTTGACTTCTTTTTTTTTTATTATTAATATTATTTATATTATACGGAGGTTTGAAAGTTCGACCCGCCTGACAGGAGACCTCCGCTTGCAGTCACAGAGGTGGACACGTTTTTAGAAGGAGGGATAAAAGCACAAGAAGATGCGTGTCAAGTGTTGCGGCTCAGATTGATTAGGCACGAGTGACTTTGTTGTCTGTTTTTGGGATATTCAAACTCTCACATTAAGGATTTTTTTTCCCTCCCTCTTGTTGGCGCTTGTTTTGTTTTGTTTTTTTGTTTTTTTTTAAAAAGAAATCCATCCAAGCTCGAGCACACAGCGTGGACTTTCCCCCCTCCCTCTCTCCCCAACAACTCACGCCGGGGAAAAAAACACACAAGAGACAGAAGTCGAGCCGTCTGCTGAACTGCTCCTCTTTCCCCCGGATCATGTACCAGGACTACTGCGGGAACTACGACACCTCGTCCCGCGGCAGCAGCAGCACGTCCCCGGCGCAGCCAGAGTCCTTCACGAGTGGCAGCAGCACGATCGGAAGCCCGATCTCTACCTCAGGCTACCAGGTACCGGCAGCGCCGACACAGACACTGCTTCTCACACGAGCGCTACGCTTCTTTTTTTCTCTCTCTCTCTCTCTCTCCCCCGATGATACACCGGGGGTTGAATTGAACACATTCGGGGGGGTTCTGCTCGCCTGCATCATATGGGGCGGTGGGAGAAATCAGAGGTGAACCCGATGACACGGACTGCATCTGCACAGATATTTTCGTTTTCGCGTCTCCCGTCAGCTACCTGAACGCAACCTGGTGGCGTCGCTGCACTTCGTACGCAAATACGGCACGTAATCGCACAATAATAAAGTTGCTGGGATCAAACTTGCTCTGATCGAGATTCGACTCGGGTTTTTTTTTCATGTGACCGCAGCGGCTCCAGAACCGTATTATTACGCGTTCATGTGCGTAAATAATAACAATAATGTATGTATATATATATTTATTTTATTTTTTTTTTAAATGCACCGTGGATGTTTTTGTGCTGGCATAGACGCGATTTTTTTCTCTCTTGCGCGTAAATCGAGCCGAGGATGAGATCCATCCGGCGCAAACACTGACACCTGCGCGAGCTGGTTGAAACGCAACAGGCAGCGTGCTGCCCGGAAGCAGCTCCGGTGCGAGGGAGACCGCGAAGCCACACTGGACCAGCGCTGGTGTTGATTTGCCCTCGCTGAGCCGGACACGATCGCACCCGTGTTGTGATTTTATCTTTATCATCATCATCATCATCATCATCATCATCATCATCATCATCATCATCGTACACATGTTGTGTACCTCGGCGCTCAGTTTCCCCCCGTCTATTATTTCCTCGCCGATAAATTCCACTAAAACGCACGACAACCCACACAAGAAAATACGCGAAATACCAGTTTTCCTGCAACCTGCCTCGTTCGTTGCATCACACATGCTAAACTTTTTTTTCTATATATCATCATCATTATTATTATTATTGTAATTATTATTATTATTTACAGCCCCCTTCGCCTCCATTCCCTTCCCTTCCCTTCCCTTCCACCGAAAGCGCTCGAGACTGACGGTGTATGTGTAAATGGGGCATGAAATCCGGGAAGAGGCGCGTCGTTGACGTGCGCTCCGCACTCAGGACGCTTTCTGAACGACTTTTGGCCGCTGTGGAGCGTCGCTCCGCCGCTTCCCTGTAATTCCCTGTAATCTGGCTGCTCTGTTTCCCATTACAGCAAACAAGCTGCAACACGATCTCTCTCTCTCTCTCTCTCTCTCTCTCTCTCTCTCTCTCTCTCTCTCTCTCTCTCGTCTTTATTGCGATGGTGTTGGCACGATGCACCGCAATATATTTGTGCGTGCGTGCGTGTTTACTTCGTACGCAAAAAATAAAAAAATAAAAGCGGCTGGAGGTTCAGTAGGCACAACCTGGCAACCCCGGAGCTTATCTCCACTTTATGTGTTTCTGTCCAGCGCGCACGTAGTCCCCTTTTTTTTTTTTTCTTCTTCTTCCTTTCTTTCCTGACGCACGCCCAAAAATACAATTCTCGCAAGCCGCCTGGCTCGTCCCAGCTGGCTGCTCCTCTCCTTTACTGGAACCGAGCGCGCTTCGCATGTGCTCGACAAATCCCAAACGCGGTGAGTCACCTCGCTGGCAAAGTTGGGTTTTGTTTTGTTTTTTGTCTGGCTGCCGGGATATCCGACGGGGGAAAGGAAAGGTCGGGAGTACAACAGTGGACGTGCGTAAAGTGCGCGCGCGCAACTCACTCAGGCGCCGGGCTCCGGGTAGAACGCGAAGCCGGTTTGTGACGGAGAAGCTGAGGCTGAGTTTAAAAGAAATACGCTGGAAGGAGGACTTGCAGGGAATTTTTTTTAACCTGCCAAAACTTTTATATATAATGTTTTTGTTTTTTTTTAAGAAAAAGATGCACAAAACAAACAGCAGCTACATGCAGATCTCACTCAGCATGTGCACAAACAGTCTGTGGCGTCATCTGTCGCGGGGCCAACGCCGTGGATGATGTTCCCTCCTCGGCCAGTCGGTCACTCACCCCTGGTGGTTGCTGGAGGTGCTGCGGGACACCTTGGGCTTTCCCACGTGAATCACAGCGTGTGTCACACTCGGGGTTTTTTACACACACTCACACTCGCTGTGTCTGCGTGTACATTGAATCATTCACTATAGGCACGTAAACGTGTCAAACGTGTGAATCTGACAGCGGTGGGCAGCGTGCGTGTGCGCAGAGAACGAGGAAGGCTCTGCACCGGCTTGCGACGCTCACAGAACCAAGTTGTGTCGGTGCTTCCTCTCTCATTCCCTCCTCTTCCTCTTTCCCTCTGCAGAAGTACAGGGTCGACATGCCCGGCTCCAACAGTGCCTTCATACCCACCATCAATGCAATCACCACCAGCCAAGACCTCCAGTGGATGGTGCAGCCCACCGTCATCACCTCCATGTCCAACCCGTACACCCGCTCCCACCCGTACGGCCACCACCACCTGAGCAACGGCCCCGGGCTGCTGGGCCACAACGCGCTCACCCGTCCCGGCGTCATCCGCTCCATCGGGGACGCCAGGGGCCGTCGCAAGAGGGACGAACAGGTGAGGGAGGAAGAAAAATTCACTCTGCTTTGTTTGAAAGAGTCGTTCCCGCCACAGCGCCGTCAAGTTTTAGCAACAGCAACGAAGAACGAGTAGAAATTGCTCGCTTTGGTATTGGCGTATGAAGTTAATTTGTCTCCTCTTGAGTTTTTTGAATCCCAGTTGAAATATATCCCCTGCTCTTGCTCCTGGCCCTCAAACAGCCTGTTTCATCCTCTGTCTCTGTTTGCCCTCAGCTCACCCCGGAGGAAGAGGAGAAGCGGAGGGTGAGGCGTGAGAGGAATAAGTTGGCTGCCGCCAAATGCCGCAACCGCAGGCGAGAGCTCACCGAGATGCTTCAAGGGGTGAGTCGAGTGCATGTGTGTGTGTGTGTGTGCGCGTGTGTGTGTGTGTGTGTGTGCATAGGGGTAGGAGGGGTAAGGGTGGGGTGTAGCAAAACCCCCTGTTCACAACAAATGCGTGACCTGATGTCCAAAACAAACCCTCACACCGCCAGAGAGAGAGAGGGAGAGAGAGAGGGAGGGAGAGAGAGAGTTCTGGAGAAAAGCAGCACTGAACATATCAGGCTTCCTCGGAAGTCTGGCAGGCGTCCAAGGTTTTTCCGATGGCTGCTCGAACTCCACACCTAATTTTTACGACCTTGCGTTACTGGTTTGACGCCTTACTGGTGTGCCCTGAGTGCACCGAGCTCCGAGCGGCGGGGGGAGATGACAGGCGATGAAAAGCTTTTTGTCTCTGGTTCGCTGCAGACAGAGGTAGGGCTGTCTGCCCAGACAGACAGACAGTAACGGCAAGTAAATTGACTAATTAGCCGAATTACAGTGAGGGCGAGATTGTCAGGCTTTTAAAAAAGAGAGACAGAGAGAGAGAAGGAAAGACAGAAAGAGAAGAAAAAAAGCCCAGAATGGAATGTGCTGTAGGCAGCTGTCTCAGTGAATGCTGGGCATTTTGTTAAAAAAAAGGGGGCCAATTGCTTGTCTCACAATCCCACATGGAGCCACACTGGGCAGGCACGCACGCACACACACACACACACGGACACGCACAAGCGCACGCACACAGTCTTCCGTGAAATGCCTTCTTGTCTGTTTTTGAAAATTCTAAACAAATAAGAATCACTGTTGCTTTGCAAAAGGAAAACAGGGCAGTGGTTCCTGCCAGAGTGGCTCTCTGTGATTGGCTGATATGCGGCCCTCTGCCCCCTCCCACACACCCTCCCACCTTGATTTTCTCCTTTCAGCCACTTCCTCATACCTTTGCCTCTGAGTCAAAGTTCTCAGACGGCTTATCTCAGGCCAAAAGCCGGCCAGCAGCTTTTTTGTGTGTGTGTGTGTGTGTGTTGCGCTTGTTTGTCTAATGGGATTGTTTGTCTTTTGTCTGTGATTCCTACCTTTATGATGCTCACCTTCCCTCGCACTAAGACAACACAGGCCGCACGCAAGACTTGCCTGCCTGTATGTCTTAACATCCTATGGCAACAAGAAAACCATTAAAGGTCCTGGCTGAGCTGCTTCCTCTAACAGGCTATATGCTGCTGCGAGACAACACTGCCCTCTATTGGCACTCCAGGGAAGCACATTGACAACATAACTTCCTCTTTCTGGAAGAACTTTATGAAGTTTTGATTAAGATAAATAAATATATATATATATATATATATATATATATATATATATATATATATATATATATATATATATATATATATATATATATATATATACACATGTACAACATATATATAGATATTTGCAACCAAGGTTTGTTTGGCTGTTGTTTTAAATTCCCCAAATAAAGACTTAAGTTACCCTGAATTGCAACTATAACCACTCACCATTCACTCAACTGTTAACTACCTGTTAATTACTGTCCATCGAGGCTCTGGTGGCGTTTTCTAATTGTTGTGTGAAGTCTCACAGATAAATGACGTCCCGTCCCGAGTGGCTATATCATGCTACATAACGATCTAGTTTATATCCTTCCGGAATCTTCCTCCCTTGCGTGGACGTCCTGGTCCTGTCCTGGAGGATACCGTGGAAGTTTTGGCTAAAAATATTGCGTTACGTGGCAGTTTCAAGACCAATCGGACTGCCGGGTCCTCTGCACACGCGTTATATTTGTATTGATATGATTTTTCACGTCAGAGTCCTTGGCAGCCGCGGGCATCCGTTAGTGGGTGGAATTCTTTCCCTCTGTGAAACTCCAGGACAGTTACGTGAACGCGTCTTTCTTTGTTTGGGGGCCTCTTTAGTGCGCATTGCAGTTATGGAGAGATGATCTTCAGAGAATGATCCTCAGTCTCATCTGAGTTTGATAAAAGTCCAGACTTCTTACAGAGTTCTTCCAAAAATAATCCCTCAAAGCATGGTCCGTTTTGGGCCGCACGCCTCCGACATTCTTCCCCTGCTGCCCCAGCCGAGACCATAACGACTCAACCCTACCTGTCTGTTCCCGCTTGCAGGAGACTGAGAAGCTGGAGGAGGAGAAGGCCGACCTGCAGAAGGAGATCGAGAGCCTGCAGAAGGAGAAGGACAAGCTGGAGTTCATGCTGGTGGCCCACAATCCTGTGTGCAAGCTCCCCATGGACGAGCGCCACCAGACGTCGGCGGGGCACCAGCACCACCAGCACCACCACCAGCAGCACCAGCACCAGCACCACCACCAGCAGCCGCAGCAGCAGCAGCAGCAGCAGCAGCAGCAACAGCAGTGCGCGCCCCTCCCCCTCACCATGCGGCCCAACATGGGTCCGCGGGCCCAGATGAACCAGGTGGTGGTGAAGCAGGAGCCGCAGGACGAGGAGGAGATGGGTAAGACTCAGCGCTCCGTCATCAAGCCCATCTGTCTGAGCGGCGGCGGCCTGCCCGGCGGCATGTACTGCCTGGACGGCGACAGCCTCAACACGCCGGTGGTGGCAGCGTCCACCCCAGCGGCCACGCCCAACGCCGCCAACCTCATCTTCACCTACCCCAACATGCTGGAGCCCGAGAGCCCGTCGCCCTCCTCCGAGTCCTGCTCCAAGGCCCACCGGCGCAGCAGCAGCAGCGGCGACCAGTCCTCGGACTCCCTCAACTCGCCCACCCTGCTGGCCCTCTGAGTCGAGGCCCCGCCCCCCCGCCCCTCCTCTCCCACCAGCTGGGAGAAAAAAAACACTGTGGGCCGAGAAAGGCGAGCGTGAAGATGGACCGAGTGACGAGTGATTAATAGCCATCTTTGAAAAAAAACCCACCAAGCCAACCAATCAACACCCAGCGTCTTTGAAGACAAGATAAAAAAATGTATAATAAAAAAAAAAAAAAAAAACTTACGCAAGAGCACAGTCGACAGTCCCGGCCAAGCTGACCACGTTGTGAGTCGTTTTCACCCTCAAGGGCTACGTCGTGTTTCTCCTTCGACTGCTTCGATCTTTTAACGCCGCCCTTCTTTGATTTTTTTCTTTTCAACGTTCTTTTTTTTTTTTTATTTATCCCGAGGAGAGTCTCTCCCCCTACTGGCCATTTCAACTCCAGGGCGTCAACTTGTTTACTGAGCAGACAATTCTGAGGACCAGATGCCTAAAATATTTTTTTTTTGGGGGGGGTGGGCTGCATTTGTGTAACTAAAACGAAGAGAGAGAGAGAGAGAGAGCGTGTTTTCTTAATATATTTTTTCCTGAGAATCTCAAGAAATGAAAAACTTTAAAAAGAAAAAAAAAAAAAAAGGAAAGACAAAAAATGAAAAGGAAAAGCCATGCGGCCGACACGTGCACTCCGCCAAGACGAATCAATAAAACCACCAAGCAAAGCAAGCGAGGTCAGCCACCTGCTGGAACTGCTGAGGCCGGAACGCTCGCCTCACACTTTTCTTTCCGGGACCTTGATTTATGGCCGCAGAGAGTTTCTGCCGCCGGTTCTCCGCCTCCTTTATAAACTGTATTTATGGGCTGTGCTGATTAAATTCTCCTTCCTCAAAGTGTTTTGTCGAGACTCTTGTCTTCTCCTCGACCTGCCTGTAGAAAAAAAGCAAAGCGGCCGTGCCCTTCCCCCCCCTCCCGTTTGCGGCGGCGCGGCTCGTCACCGCTCCGCAGGACCAGAGCCAAGCGTTGGACCAGTGACTCGTTCCTGGAAGCTCCTCCTACCTTCTCCTCTGCCGTAGTGGCTTGACTTTTAACAGTCGTGTTGGTGTGCTTTCTTTTCCCTCAAGTGATTCTGTACCTGAACTTTTACGCCATGTTTATGACAAAGTGTATGTGATTTACATTGATGTCAGGGGATAATCTCTGGTGTGTAGTAGAAATAAAAAAAAAAACACAAACAAAAAAACAACCCCCTCCCACACTCCCCCGCCCTCTCCGCTCCGCCGTGAGGAAGGTGGCAGGACTGCAGGCACCCGGCCGCTCTTTACAGCCATGAACCTCGTCGCCCAAGCTGGTACGATGAGCGACGGGCTTCTCTGTGACTCACCCAGAATGTTTTTTTGTTTTTTGTTGTTGTTTGTTTCTTTTGTCTCTTTCTGCGTGTCAAAGATGGCGTCAACGTTTTGAACAGACGCCTCCTGCTGAAATTCTGCACTCTTAAGTACAGGTCTGAAGCTTTCCCGCCGCCTCCAGGGGCCTGAGAACAGTTTCTGGATGACACGTGTAGTCCTGTAATTTGTCCATCTTTGTCTGAAAAAAAAGGAGGAGGGATGGATTGTTTTTCTTTCTTTTTTTTTTGTTTAGTTTTTTTTTGGGGGGGGGGTTTTATAATTCCTTTGCTCAAAATTGGAGAAAGCCACTGCGGTCTAGACTGTCGCCAGCTGCCAATGATGTCAACCCTGTTCATACTGTGTTTGTAAATCTGTCGCTCTTGGTTAAAGAGACCTTGTTTGGATTGAAGTCAGATGTGGCGCATTTAAAACGCATGTCCAGGTTCTCAGCACGAGCTCAGCGGAGGCCGAGGTTCAGTGGGACACCTTGAGAAAATGGAATATTTCTGATGTTCTATGAAGCACTTCTTTTCTTTTCCTTGGTTTTTTTTTGTATGTGTATCATAAAGGGATCGAGGGGTTTCAGAACCAGGCACTGAGAAGGACACCACGGCCATGTTTGGGAGCTTTTGATTTTTTTTGTTTACTTCAAACATTCCTAAATGAATCAAATGTCAGGGGTCGAAGGGTTCTTTTCTGGGGGTGGGGTTGAGGCATCGCCACTGCAGGAAAGCTTTTTTTTTAGAATAAATGAAAAAATAATAATGATAATGAAACAAACAGTTGTGGTTGTTGCGCTGGTTGCAGGAAAAACAGACTGGATTGAAGCTGCTGCTGCTACTTGGGGAGGGGGAGGAGCGTGTTTGTGGTGGGATGATACAGGGTTAAGGGTCACGCCGGTGCAACAACTGGAACTATCAGGGAGCCGTGTGACAACCAGAACCAAACCAGAACCAAAAAAAAACAAAAAACAAGCCAAACTGTGGGCAAGTCTGATGTGTCTGCTTGTTGGAACGTCCTGGAGCCCCTCGACACACATAGGAAAGCCATTGACTGTAGATCTTCTGCTGTACATGTCGACTACATCTACTACTACTAGTACTACTTCTTTTCCACACGCTTTAACTGTTTGAAATGGCTCAAAATAAAAACAGCAATATGTATAGCAGTGTTTGTTAATTTAAATCAATGATGATAATAAAAAAAATAATAATTTTCAACCTGAATTTGGTCTGTCTTGATTTTTCTTTTTTTGGAAATTAGAGGGAGAGAGAGAGAGAGCGAGAGTTTTGGAGACAAACCTTGGTCAGGCATTTATATGTCTGACCAAGGTTTGTTGACCGAAACGTTGCTAGATTATTGAAAAGGAAGAGAGCTGAACAGTGTGCGGGAGCGTTTTCTTGATTTTGTCTGACTCCTCGGTGGCGCCTTTCTCCAACGCACCGGTTTCTTTGGGAGTGCTGAGATTCCTTTATGATTTTTTAGAACGGAAAGAGATTTTTTTTTATTTATTCCAAAAGCAACAAAATATGTTGCCTTAAATATGTTGAAACTGTTAAAGGTGATTCCAAAATAATCACCTGAATTGTAGTGATATATTTGCATATTAACAAAAATATTTTCTATTTGGTTTAAAAGCTTATATATATACATATATATATACATATATATGTATACACATATATATATATATATATATATATATATACATATATATATGTATACACATATATGTATACACATATATACATATATATATGTATATACATATATATATATGTATACACATATATACATATATATATATATATATATATATATATATATATATATATATATATATATATATATATATATCCAGCAGATTTCAATATGTATTTTGCATCAGATTTGATACCAAACACATAATGAAATTTAGCTGTGGAAAAAAGGTTGTTTGGCTTTTAAAGAAATGCTGCTTCTAACCAGTAGAGGGCGGTATAGGTTAGACACTGTGAAGGTGACTAAACTGCTATAATCTCACTGATTCACCATGGTGTTAAAACTGGCCTTTGTGCGTTTACAAAGTGTTGAATAGAAGTGATCCTGTTATTTTTCTCCTCTTCCATTCATGCATTACTGATGATCTGTCCAGATGAAGCTATGCCTTATATCATATATACTATAAGTATAAGTAAGTAAAAGTAAGAAAAAACAGCACCGTGTAGTGATAACGTTCAAACATTTGTTTATATTTGGACGTGTTGGTTCCTGTTTCTCAGGCTGGAACGTAGAAACTGTTTAGAATTGATGGGCTTTGACTGCCTCCTTGTGGCCATTAGGAGGCAGGTACGTGTTTCAGGTTTATCGTCTTGTCAACAGAAACGTTAACAGGATTGTCTCTCAACTTCTTGATTTCACGTTTTAGTGTTGGGGCCTGATTGATAGTGACAGTGACCACGGCAGTAAAACGCCGCTGTCTTCCTTCCTTCCTTCCTTTTCTTCCTCAGGAAGTTACAGACCTGCACAACACGACTCACCTGCTTGCAGTGAAGACGAAAGACACTCCTCCACCCTCCGCCTTTTCCCCTAAGTGTTTATTGCTGCCTCCTGGGAGTGTATTGATGTGGCGTTTCTTGGTGGAGCTGCAAACAAATGTTATGCTAGCAGCCTGTGTGGGCGCCGCTTTGTTTGCATTTTAAACAGACGCTCTCAGTCAAATCAGTGACACCTTCCTGTTTCCTTCCTTCCAGCTCACTCGTGCGGCCTGCTGCTCTTCCTCTGTTTGCCCGCAGTGTCGCACGGCTCCGGTGACGCAGTGTAAAATTAAAAGAAAGAAAAAAAGAAGAAAAAAAAAAAAGAAAATCACGTGCCGTGATTGTGTGTCAGTCGTCGATATCTGCGGTGCAAGCGCGACATGAAAGCCGGGCCAGAATCTGTGGGGTGTCTGGAACTGCTGAGTCAGGAAGTTCATGTGATCGCGAGTGAGAGAACAAAAACAACAACATGCTTTTATATCTTATTTTCTTCCTTGCGATGCAGATTATGTTTCAACCTCTTATCTTGCAGCAGGCCACAACATGTCTAAGGTAAAGTGAAGCAAGTGTGATACCTGAAGCTGAGGGTCACAAAGACAGCTGAGGTACATTTTGAAAATGTTTTGCTAATAGTCTTTTTTTTTTTTTTTTTTTCACGGAGTAAATGATCTGAATGGAGGACTTTCATTTCATTTGCAGTGGATAATCTGTTTCCTCCCCTGTAGTTTATGGCTGTTGTTAACTTTAGTGGTTGAATTCAATGAAAAGACTTTATTATTTCCAGCCAAAACAAATTTGGCTAATAAACTGAACCGGCTGATCATTGTCTTGTATTGGGTGCACCGAGAACGATGTCTGCAGAATTTACAGGCCGCTGTGGCTCTCCGAACCCAACAAGCGAAGCACCGACTCGCTTGTTGAACCACTGTGCTACACAAAGCAGACAGAAATTCAGTTATTTTAATTCAATCAAGGACGCAACAGTCAGTAGATCACCGTTTTCCTCTCAGCATCCACAGCAAATCAGCATTATTGCACAAAGTAAATGAAGTATTTCATGATGGCACCGCAGCATGAAAAAGCTGTAATAAATGAGAACCTGTTTAATTGTTTACTTAAAAATTAATGATATCTAATTTAGCCACTTTTAGCTCTGCATCCCGTGCAGTAGAAACGATCCTACAGTTCTAATATTTTAGATCCTTCCTTAAGTTTTGGAAGGATTAAAATCCAAATCTTTTATTATCTCTTTTTATTGCAGATGCTAAAATTCAATAAAAAAAAAAAAAAATTAAAATTTAAAAAAAATGTATTTAATATGGAATTGAAAAAAAGGAGGTATGAAATTATGAAATACAAAATTGATAAAGAAGTGTCTAATTTAAGTCTTTCTTCTAATTAAATTGTGAACTTCATAATTCATAATTATGTTTGTTTCATTATTTCCAAGCATAAAATGGGAGGACTTTTCTGACGCTCGCAGAGTTGCGTGGTTATTAGCCTAATGTGCTGACTCACTCTTGCGTCGTGGAGCGGAGAGCGCCCGGCCTCCCTGTGCTGAGCGAGCTAAAGGCCGACGAGCCCACAGGGGTAATTAAAAGGAAATTGATTTCAATCGCAGCGTGTAGCTGTAAAAGGCAACAAGGCAAATCAAACTGGAGCCCCGGCGGAGTTGAGACGTGCGGCCGGCGAGGTTTAGACCGCCGCCCAGGTGTTCATCCGGGGGAGGGGGGTCGGGGGGGAGGGGGCCTAGAGAGTTGAAGATGTCCTGCTGATTGTTGGATGCAGTTGCTTGTCCGAAGGTGTTTTTTTTTCCCTTCTTTTTTTCTCTTACGCTTGCAGCCAACGCAAACACTCATCACATGCAGTGTGTTGTGTGACCAAACGCAGTCAGCGCGACAGAAAACGACGTCCAATTAGCAGGTCAAGCTGGATGAGAGTCGACAGAGGCTGCGACCCCTGACCGACCTGTTGCCATACATTGATTCTCCTGCCGCGCTAATCTTCAGGCCCCGCTCTCTGTTTGCTCTATTCTCACCCTCGCTTCGGTCTCAAAATGCATCGTAGCACTCAAAGAGTTTGAGAAGCGCCTTTCTTCCGGGTCCGCCTGCCTCTCCTCTCTCTTCCTCTCTTTTGTCCGCATCTGCTGCGGAACGTTAGTATTCTTTGCCATTCGTCGCAGCAGCTTTGGCCGTGTCCCTGTGAGAGCGCCGAGCCGCCCGCCCGCCCGCCCGTCCTTCAGCCGCCCAGAGATTCTGCTGACGTGCTGCAACTCTCCGCCGACGGACCCTGACGCCTGAGGCTGCCTATTTTTTATTTTTTTTTTTTTTTTGGGGGGGGGGGACTCCAGCGAGGCGCCGCAGTCCTCTGACGTCCGCTTTGGCTTCCGAAGAGTTTGGCGTATTTTTTTCCTCTCGCGCCTCCCCACAAACTGGAGCGTTGATCGAAGCCCAAAATCTGATTGTCCCGTCGTAGCGTCGACCTCGGCGTCCTTCGGAGGGGCTGGTTGGTCGGCCGCGTTCCTATCGATCAGCCCGTTTCCTATCTGCAGAAGATGCCAGAGATAAAGGCCGACGAGGGTTCTGTTTGGTGCGGCGCAATCCGGCAGGGCAACGCCGCCGCTTCCTGGCCCACTTCTCCTGATCCGAGCCCCCAGAGACTGACTGACCGAGGTCAGCGGCTTTCTTTGACCAGAGACAGAGGCCAGATGAGGCCTGAAGCAAGCAGGGCCACACCGGTGACAATGACTCACAACAGACTCACGAGGTTTGACTCTCTGAGCGAGGCTTGATCGAGAGTTTTTTTAATGGTTTCGAATGCGATGCTACAGTGAAGGCTTTTTTAGCTTTTCTGTGGGAGTGCCTCGGAGTTTCTCCTGCTTTTGCTCCTTCTTGGGTTTTTCCCATCCAAAGTGCAAGTCCTGAGTCCAGCAAGCACTCCCATTTTGGCTTTTCTAATGACTCACAACAGACTCACAAAGAGCCCTGAACTCTGCTTTGTCCGGAGAAGCTGAGGTGGAATTTCTACTTGCTGGGAATTTCAATTCAAAGTGAACGACACACGAGAAGCAAGCCCCAGTGTTCGTCTTCTCCTGGTGCCAAGACGCCGTCCAGGTCGGCGGTGCCGCCCATCACCGAGGAAACCGACCGACAGTTCGACACTTTCGATCTCTACCGGTTTTTTGGGTTTTTTTGGGGGGTTTTTTGCTCCAGATTTAAACGACTGGAAAGACTCGGACGCAGCTCCGCTTGGACTTCCAAACGCAAACACTCCCCCTTAAAGTGGTGTATTCGCATTATTATTCTCTCTACTTTGGCTGAGGAAAAAAAAGCATCAACTTAACGAAACGTTTAATGTGGCAGTACTGGAGTTTTTGTTTTTTCCCCCAAAGCTTCTGTTTAACTCTTTAAAGGTCCAGTGTGTAAAAGTTTTAAGGAAGACGCCCTGACAGTGCATTTCATATTCGAGGCAATGTCAGGCGGCTTCTTTAAATGCTTCAGACTTGAAAATTGCGGCGCAAGATAGCAGCTAACTCGGATGCTAGCAAGACCCTTATTGCTCTATGTGCATTCTTATAAATATAAGAACCATTCTAAGGGTAGGAAAAGCAAATGACTTATATTGTACTGCGAGTTTGCTCTTTGGTTAATGCATTACATAGGCAGCATGTTAAGCCTTTACCAATATAAAAATGGTAAATCAAGCCAGATTTCACACACTGGACCTTTAAATGCAAGCAAATCACAAGATGAGGAACCACGGATGCACTTTGTACGACTTCTGGCTGTGAGTTCTGACGTAATCAGCTCCGCTGCTGCCGCTGCAGCTGTTGCCGCTGCTGCCGCTGCCGCCTGTGGCCGAGGCGTCTCTGTCTCTCGTAGAACTTGGAGAACTTATTGAAGATGTTGGTGATGGGCAGGGCCACGATCAGCAGGCCCGACACGATGCACAGGGTCCCGATCAGCTTGCCGGCGAGCGTGACGGGCAGCGTGTCGCCGTAGCCCACGGTGGTCATGCTGATGGTGGCCCACCACCAGCCGGCGGGGACGGTGTGCAGGCTGGACTCTCGGCAGTCCCGCTCCACAAAGCAGATGAGGACGGAGAAGAAGGCGATGCCGATGGACAGGAAGAGCACCAGCTGGCCCACCTCGCGGGCGCTGTGGCACAGGGTGGCGCCCAGCGAGCGCAGGCCGGCCGAGTGGCGCGCCAGCTTCAGCACGCGGAAGACGCGCATCAGCCGCAGGATCTGCACCACCTTGCCCACGTTCTCCAGCTCGGGGCTCTCGCCCTCGGCCGCCGCGTCGCACAGCGCCGTCACGTAGAAGGGCAGCACGGACACCAGGTCGATGAGGTTGAGCGGGCTGCGCAGGAAGCCGGCCAGCGACGGCGCCACGCACAGCCGCAGCAGGAACTCGGCCGAGAAGAAGACCACGCAGAAGAGCTCGAAGAGGCCGAGCGCCCGGTTCTCCGTCTCCCGCCGGCGGAAGTCCGGCATGCTGTTGACGCACATGGCCACCACGGAGGCCACGACCATGCCCAGCGAGGCCACCGCCATGGCCTTGGCCGAGCGCGAGTGGCCCGGCTGCTCCAGCCGGATCCACACGCTGCGGCGGGCGGCGCCGCACCAGGACCCCCGGAAGGCTTCGGCGCCGTCGCCCAGGCCGGACCGCTTCTCCTCGTCGTCCTCGGCCAGCGAGTCCGAGTCCGAGTCCGGCGCCTCGTCACTGCTCTCGTCCCCGTCGGCGTCGGCGGCCAGCAGCTCCTGGAACTTGTCGCTGCAGCACCGGTCCAGGTGGCGCTCCTTGATGCCCCAGTACTCGATCTCCTGGTGGAAGGAGACCACGCACAGGCCGTCCACCAGGTGCATCTTGCCCGTCAGGTAGAAGTTGAGGACGTGGCAGAAGAACGAGGGGCTGCGGTCGAAGTAGAACTCCATCTCGGAGGCGACGAAGTCGTCGCACAGCTCCAGGACGGCCTCCCGGGAGCGGCAGCACAGCAGGCGGCCCAGCCGCGTCTGCGGGAAGCGCCGCAACACGCTGTGCTCCAGGCGCTGCCTGAAGCCGCCCACGTTGACGTTGATGAAGCAGTCGCCGGGTCTCGGCCGCTGGAACACCTGCCCGTACACCATGGTCGGCTCCCGGACGGAGGATCTCAGAGGCACCTGGAGGAGACCAGACGGCGGTGTTAGCTCACCGCTTCACCACCTGACCTCGGCGCCCCCCCACCCCCCACCACCCCCCACCGGGGGAGTAGCGTCGTGTTGCATCTTCTTGGGTGTCTGTGAGTGACACTGCGGTACAAAGCACAAATCACCTGCTGAGACGCCTGATAGCCTACGGCCGGCCTACATTTGTGTTTGCGCCGCACCAGGCGACACTGCAGCACTTTGCAGGCACCACCTTCAAAATAAAGTGATGGTGCGTGTGCGGCGTGTGTGTTTAAAAGTGTTCTGATTCACTGGGAAAAAAGTCAAACCTTGGCACGACACCAGTCAGCTCCTATAGACCCTATAGATCTGCATCAAAACACGCACGCACGCACACACGCACACACACACGAGTGTTGCCAACATTTGACAAACATTGACTCAGCAGTAACCACGACCCGCCGCCGTCAGTGTATTGTGTTACACACCGGCGTTTCACATTGCAGCGGATGCAACGGATGAAGCAAGGTCACACTTGACACGCAGGGTTAAAAGTTGCTGGTCGACATGTGAAGGGCTGGAAAAACCCCAATAGACTTTTAAACAACAACAACAACAACAACAACAACAACAACAAACAAATGAAGTAAAGTCAAACGTCAAGTTTCGCCGAAAAGACCAAACACAGTAGAGTGATGCCAATTAAAATACACGGTCACAGCTGAGTTGTGACGGAACCAGGAAGGGAATGAGCGCAGGAGGGGTCCACGGTTACCTGCTGTCCATGTGCGGGTGTCTGGCGGCCGGCGACAGGGGGGCTCGGTTCGGCGGAGCCCGGAGCGGCGGAGGGTGCAGCGGTGAGGAGTTGGTGGAGCGCTGCGAAGGGCGGGACGGAACTGAGCGCGGATCGAGCAAGCCGAGCGCGCGCGCACTCACACACGCACACACGAACATTTGCGCCACTGACTACTGATTTGTCCCTCCTCCTTCCTCGTGAATTCACCCCTCCCTCCTTAGAAAAACAAACAACAACACAAAAAAACATCAACAACAACCACTAAATTAAATACTCACAATAAAAAAACAACAACAAAAGCGGAACAATTAGGACAAAAGCAGCAGCAGGTTTCTGCAGAGGGCGCAGTAAATGATAGTGACCGGTCAACTGGGATTAAAATTGAATTGACGCTGGAGTTGTGCCAACACACTCAGGTTTGTTGGAAGAGACACAATGGCAGAACAACGGCACTCCGTTAGACCCAGTGTGACAGTGAGAGTCCTCGCGTTGTTTAGACGAGGCACAGCAGCCAGTTTGACAATCAATTGTGCTTTATGTTAATTGAAGTGAATTGATTTTTTTTTTGACCAGTGCAACATTTCCAAATTAAATCATGCCATCGTGATGAAATATAGATGATGTTTCAGAAGTCTAATGACACCCACTACTGCTGTTCTGACAGTAGATGGCAGTAGAAGGCTGTATCGTCTTGACGCTAAAACCACTGTATTTTTATTTTTATTTTTTTCAGCAAAAGTGAAACTACATAAAAACGAATCAAAACAAGAATTTAACAATAAAATATTATTTTATTGGCATGATTTAAGGACAGTTTAAATGTATATAAACTAACTACAAGTACAGTTATATCCATTCATGTATTTTACATTATATTTAAAGCCACACATTTGAAAACATGATAGAAAAGTTTATGGTCATTTATAGATGTTTTTCCTCGCAATGACAGACAGAATTTTTGTTTAAAAAAAAAAGTGAGTTCAGATTTTTTTTCCATTTCGTTTTTTTTTTTTTTTTTTAGCTGCCATAATCATAAAGTACAAAAACAGACATTTGTTCCAAAAAACAGACATTTTCACAACTTTTTGATTGCGTTCTACACAGCCGTCAGAAAGAAAGAATGATATTTGTTGAAGCGCCTTGACGTGAACTTTTCTTCAGCCTCATGCTACTGGACTGTGGCACAGCGGGCAGAAGTTGTACTTGCGGATCTCGTTTTCCACCGCGCAGTGCTTACACACGCTGCACATCCAGAACTGGTACTCCTGGATGGGCAGACCGGTCACGATGCACATGGGCAACTTCCCCTCTGAACTAAAGGACACAACAAGGAAGAGAGGCAAGAGGTCAGAAAATCAGAGATTTTAGAAAAGCTTTTAGATGACGGTGAAGTTCTCTCCCGACAGTGTTTGGCACTGAGCGCACCCTTCTGAGGACCTCCTGCGCTCCAGCGTGCGGCTGTCCTTGGGCGGGTGGCGGGTGAAGATCTCCAGGGCCAGGTCCTCGTACAGCTGCTGCTGCCCAGCGTCCAGACTCTCCAGCGACTCCAGCTTGATGAAGGCCTGCGAACACGTGCCGAACGCCCGGCTGACTGCGGCGCAGAGGGCCAGCAGGGAGTAGATCTCCACCACGGGGATGATGTCCTCGTACTCTCGCAAGTACAGAGCTTTATTTTTTTTTTAAAAAAAGAAAAGAAAAGAAAAGGAAAGGAAAAAAGGAAAGGAAAGGAAACAAGGAAAAGAAAAAAGGAAATGGTGAACATTTGCTTGGTTGTAGTGACAGTGACATCGCGTGTGTCTGGTGCGGTTATAGAGGCCAACTACTTTGCATGCAGCTCAGAGACCATCAGTGCATCAGAGTGATGGACGCTGTGGACGAGGACCAGAGATATGGAGACGTGTTTCCTCATCGCATCAGCATTAGGAAAGACAATTTTCTATTATGTGGATACACTGTGATGTCACAAATGGCACCGATACCTCTGTCAGGCCAGTGCCGACACTAGGGGTGGGAATCACGAGGTACCCGATGATTCAATTCGATTCCGATTCAGAGGGCTATGATTCAATTAATCGCGATTAATCGAGATTTATCACGATATATATCCAAAGAATGCAACATACCCGGAATCCAGCGTCCTCGACAACCGAGGCTGGACGCAAATCCTTGAAAAATAAATGTCCTAATGAACTTTGTAATTGGCCTCGCCCTTTGCGACTGTATTGGCAGCTTTGTTCTGGGGTTGGGGATGGTTGTCTGGTTTGGAGCAACTGGAGGATTTTCTGTCTTTTCCTCCAACTCCGGGTGCCAGCGGGCGATGCGGTTCCTCGTGTTCGTCGTGCGCCCACAATATTTGTTTGCAGCGTGACACAACCTACAGTGTGACTTTTGTCAAGTTTCTTTTTCCCCTCAACCTCATAAAACCCAAAATGCTGCCATACGCTGGCTTTAAATCCCAAAGGAGCCAGGTTTGTTTTTCCGTCATCTTTAATGCCGTGTGTGTCAGTGTCTTGTCACAGATGAGTTCCGGCCTTATTAAAAAAAACATCTTTTTTTTTTTTTTTTTTTTTTTAATTTGTGAATCAATTCATGATTGGCAATGTCATAATCGCGATCAATCTAATAATCAATTTTTTTCCCACCCCTCGCTGACACCACCAACTGCTTTGCTTTTGGCTAAATTCTGTTTTTTGATACCTTAATTTGTGCAACTCTGAGGAAACATTCTGCACGGTCTCTTCTGATGATTCTGGACTAACGGCAGTTTTGGAAGCTGGTCCGCACGGCGCCACCTACCTGTGCGCATGGCGTTCTCCATGTATCCCTCGTAGAGCTGCCGCTGAGCCAGCAGGAAGAAGTGGTAGGCCTCGGCGCCGCGCCAGGCGTTGTCCACGATGCGGCTGTCCGAGGAGGTGGCGTCCTCCTCCAGCAGCCCGGCGAGTGCGAAGGTTGCCTGGAGGCAGCAGCAGCAGCAGTTAACACCGTTGGCTCACAGACAAGTCAAAAGTCACGACGTCAAGCTAACCCGTACCTCCGACTTCTTCCCCTTGGCTTTGCTCTGCTGCGACGTCTTCACCTGCTCGTGGTAGTTCTCCACCAGACGAGCCGCCAACACGTAGAGCTTCTTCACCCGCAGCGGCCTGCTCCTCTTCTCCGCCTCCTCGTCAGCAATCTGCCACCAACCAGCCACCAATCGTTTTTTACCACTTCCAAAAAGAAGCTGCGCTTCCTGACTCTGGGTCAGGCTTCTGTATCCAACCAACCAACCAACCAACCAGTCAGCACACCCACCTTGAACATGAGCTTGGCTGCGTCCAGGAAGTGGTGGGCCTTGCGGTAGAGCTCCACCGCCTCCAGGGTTTTGTTCTTCTCCAGCAGGTGCGAGGCGTACTTGGAGAGCAGAGATTTGATCTCCTTCATGTTGTGGGTCCTGGTGAGCTCCACCGCCTTGTTCCACTGTGGGACCAGTTTGAAACGACACATTAACACATGGCGGATTCAAGTCCACAGCCTGCAAAAGGGAAGTTTTAGTGCGGCTGCGATGCAGAAACACTGGGAGATGTATCTATGCAGAATTGATTGTGAATATTGTCATGCATTATAAGTAATGCGTGACATGCTAAACAAAATTATGCATGTATTATTTGGCTGCATGTTTTTCATGGTGAGTAATGACCAACCCAGCATGACAGAGTGCAGGAAGGGAGACAGTTGTGGGATTTGATGAACAAAAATAATCAAATTAATTATTGTCTTGTTGATTAATTAATCGTAATTAATTGTATTTTAATCGCATATCAAGATTTGAGTTGGTAGCAGAGGTTTGGAAGTATTTGGACTTTGCTTGAGGAATCCTTTCATTCAACGTT
Source organism: Nelusetta ayraudi (assembly GCF_046127955.1). Lineage (NCBI taxonomy): Eukaryota > Metazoa > Chordata > Actinopteri > Tetraodontiformes > Monacanthidae > Nelusetta > Nelusetta ayraudi. Next base: position 1,519,255 of record NW_027466065.1, read on the forward strand.
TTACTTTTAAAACTTTTTACTTTTTTCCCCCTTATTTTTGTGTTTTTAAGTATTTAAAAGAATTTAGATTAAAAGAAATTAACTTCTTATAGTTGTAGTTGCAGTTGCTTGAAGTGGAGCTATTTGAACAACGCTGGTGTAATTGTTGCATAATTATTTATCGCACAACACATCTTTCTGATGGGTCCGGGACAGGAAGATTTTTTTCCCCAGCTCAGTCTGGGAGAAGTCTCCACCCAACTCGGTCTCTCACCTGGTTGAGGTGGACGCAGGTGTCTACAGCCGCTTTGGGCTGGTTGCACTTCAGGTAGGCCTTCACCGCCTGCTCACACATGCCCACCGTGGCAAACATCTGTCCGATCTCCTGCAAACACACACAGACAGAGGAGCCTTAAACCACAGAGCTCCTCCGGCAGGGCAGGCCGGGGGAGCGTCGCTCTCACCGGCAGCAGCTTGTGGTTCTCCGGCAGCTCGGCCGTCAGCCTCTCCAGGCCCTCGTAGTCCTCCAGCATGTAGTAACATTCTGCCAGCCGCTCCTGGTTACGACCCTGGAGGTAGTACTGCACCGCGTTGACCCTGAGACACACACACAGGTGGCATTTAAGGACGAGGAGGAAGCCCGCCTGACAGTGTGTTTTGTACCTAGGGCACAGTCAGACGGGCTTCCTTAAAACATTATGCAGCAAGATGGCAGCTAACTAGGAGCAAGACCCTTCTTTCTCTATGTATAGTCTTATATACAGTATATACCAGACCTATTCTAAGGTTAGGAAAACCAAATGACTTTTATTGTTCTTAGAGAATACAGTTTTTAATGTATTTAACGGCACTATGTTAAGCTTTTACCAATATAAAAATCATAAATCAAGCCAAACTTTACACACTGGACCTTAAAATAAGCAGGTTGTCGGGGAACACAATGAAGTGCAACATAATGTGCAATATGCTTTCTTACCACTAGATGCTGTTAAACAGACATAATAAACGACATAAAAGTCATTTTTCCCACCACTTCTGTCTGTCGGCAAAGTAATCGCCGACGGCATTGTACGCTTGTTGCAGCAGAGCGTCGTCGCAGTCCCCAGAGCCGGTCTTCAGCAGCTGCAGCACCCGGAACCAGTCTCCCAGCTTGATCCGCAGGCCGATGGCGAGGTCCCTGCAGGGGATGAGGGACGCTGCAGCCGTCACTGGAGCAAAGAGGACGAGGTCTCGGCCGACCGGCAGGACGTACCTGCGATCCATGTCCAGGTACATGCGCTCGGCCTCCTCGAAGCTGCCGAAGTAGGCGGCCACCTCGGCCTGCTTCATGGGCTCGCTCTGCAGGTTGGCCAGGCGCTTGACGAACTCGATGCCCTGGTAGTCCTTGCAGCGGACGAAGGCCTTCTCGGCCGTCTTCAGGTCCAGTTTCTGCAGGGCGGCCTCAGCCAGCAGACGCCTGGAGGGTTCACAGCAGGGGGGGAAAAGTAAGGCAACGGTCCTACAGTTCCTTTTATTAGTGGTTTTATTTTCATTTTTTTAATTTTAGATCGCAGCGCTCATTTGCTCAAACTGCCTCTCCCGAGCTTGCCAGTGAACTACGGTGGCCTGCGCACACGAACCTGGATACCTTCTTTTTCATTGGTTGATGCGAGGACGCAAGAGTTCGATGGTAATAAATACTCAAATGGAGGTGCAAGATGGCAGCTAACTGGGGGCAAGATCTTTGATCTATGTATATTCATATATATGAATAAGAAGTGTTCTAAGGGTAGAAAAAAACAATTACTTTTATTGTACTTTTATTAATATTTTACCAATCTAAAAATCATAAATTGAGCCTAATTTTACACACTGGACCTTTAAGTGCCAGGCTGAAAGATGGAAGAGTCATTTTTTTATGTTGCTAGATTTTGGAAGGATGAGGCTACACACGAGCAGCACAACACACTGCCGCCTCACCATCGATCTACTGAGTTCTGTTATTACATCAAATCAGACTGCAGCCGCTAAAATAAAAGAAATACTCTTGCTTTAAAATAATTACATTAAAAAAAAAAGAAGAGAAACGAAAACAGATCCAATCCGTCAAACAGCCATGAATATGTGCCAGCAGCGCCCCCTACCAGAGCCGGGGGTGAGGATTGTCTTCGATGAACTGTGACGCGTCTTCAATGCCAACTTTTTCAATCAGCGCCCGACTGTCCCTCAGCGAGCGGATCTCAAAGTTGATGAGGTTGTCCTTGTTGGGCCTCTCGGGGTCCTGCTGGACAGGAAGTCAGTGAGCCAATCCGCCTTTAAAAACAGGAAATACAAACTGCGGCGGTGCCTCCGCTCGGTCGTTCCATTTACCTTCATGATTTCGTCCAGCAGGACCGATTTGATTTCCAGGTCTTCAAAGTTGCAAATGTATCCAGACGTCTGGATTGGTTCCTGTGATTTTTTTAAATTATTTTTTTTAAATCAAACACATTACTGTCCTCCTTTCTAGCAGCATGAAGTCTGTGACCTAAACCTCCGGCGGCGGCGCTCACCTCGGGGTCCAGGTTCCGGAAGACGTACATCCTGGTCTTCTCCATCATGGCGAACAGGTCGGGGTTGTCGTTGGCCCACTTCATGTCCCACACGTCTTTGCGCTCAAACTTGGACGGGTCTCCGGCGGCCGCCGGGTTCCCCGCAGCGTCGTCCGGGGGGGAGGAGGAGGAGGCGGAGGAGGAGGAGCGAGCCTCCAGGTCCAGCAGACTGAGCACGCCGGCGATGTCGATGACGGCCAGGCGGCTGCGGAGAGGAGACGAGAGGAAGAGGTTACAGGCCGGAGCGTCACAGCGGTGACCAGCGCCGGCGGTTGGCTCTTGCCTGGAGTTGCAGTTGAGGGACAGGTAGTGCGCCCGGTTGTTGAGGGAATACTTCTGGATGAGGGCCACGTTTGGAAGGCTGTATCTGTGGAGGCTTCCAGACTCTCGGCCCTGGGCAGAGACACACAAACCACCACCGACGTTGGTTTTTTGCAACACGGCGCCGTTTGAGACGGTTACAGCATCGGCTGCAGACGTACCACCATGAGAGTCTTATCTGTCGCCGTTACGCAGCAAATGGGGTCTCGGGTGGCCTGGAAGGGAAGAAATGAAGCGGTCAAGAGAAGAAGGTTGGGAGTGGGAGGGACTCGGCTGAGCTGGACTCCCTCAGTCGGGGGTTTTAAGAAAACACTCGTCCGTCCAGAAGATTCGACGGCAGCTAAACTTCCTCGTTTGACTTCAAACCTTTAGGCATCAATCCTGAAGACGCCCTCTGCAGGAGGACTTACTGCGAAGGCTTTTGCAAAGTCCGGCCCGCCGTCTCCTGCTCCAGACGTGTTGCCGTCGACGTGGTAGACCCTGGCGAGGCAGAAGGCCGAGACAGACGGGTGAGAAGCGGCCCGAGAGCCAGACGCCAGTCTGGGCTGCGGTCAGGGTGCGAGGACGGCCCTGGCAGAACATCAGGACGGAAACTCAAAGTCCTTTGAATCAAAAGAGTTTTGTTTGTTTTTTTCTTCCCCTTTTGGTATCGCTGGCACAACCAACAAGGCCGCAAGGTTTCTCCGACTGACTCACGCAGTCAAACGTTACTCTCCTGTCAGTTTGGCTCGACGTGGACTGTGAGAAGACGGAGGAGCTCACCTCTCTCTGCCCTCCTTCCTGGTCCGGGTCACCTGGTTGATCTCCATGGCCGTCAGCTTCTTGGCCACCCTGTACTGCCACAGGTAGAAGGCCTCTTTGGACGCAGCGATCACGTGCGTCTTGGTCATGGTGACAAACAGCGGATCTGGAAGAAACAGATGAACCGATCCGTCATCTGGACGGAAGAACTCCCCATCAATCACATCCCAGCGGACCGATCGACGTGTCGTGGTTAGCATAGCCACGTCACTGCATTAGCCAGGCGAGCCGCTTCAGTGTTTCACCAAACTCAAACACGCAAAGTTGCTTCCAAGTCTGATGAAACTGCGACAAAATCAAAGCTCTTTAGCAGCAGCTCGATGTTGCTTGGACTATCTTTCTTCTTGGTTTCCTTCTGTGCTTTTAAAAAAAAAAAAAATGTGGCTAGCAGCAACTTTGCTTCCTAGTTTCCAGGTTCACGGAACAAAATGTGATTTAAAAACAGACTGAAAATTCCTTCTAAAGGGTGATGAGATGGAGGAGCGAGATTTCACAGTTGCAATTTGAGTGTGTAACAAATTTAAAAAGGTAAAACGGTAAAAGGTTTCATTCGCAGAGGCAATCCGGCAGCGTCTCCCATCATGAGGTCACAGGAGGATGCAGACTGGCTTCACTCGCTCTTCATCTTTCCACAGATGAACCTGAGAGACCCTGCGAAACAGCCGGGACCCGTCTGTCTATCTGTCTGTCTGTCTGCAGCCTGGACTTATCAGCAAACATTCAGGCCGTCTCCAGACTGATGCATGCGTGCGAGATCTCCGGGCGGCTCTCTGCCACAGGACACTGAGGAGCGCCGTCAACGACGCAGCGTGGGCAGCGGGTGGCAGCATCACTGCCGCCTCTGTATCAAGGGGCGGGGTGCGATCTCTTGCAGTGGCTTGACACTGGGCACCGGGCACACTCTATAAAACTTTCACTTTACCGCGCTGTGCGCTTTCAGGGCGTGGCGATGCCAAGCAGCCAAGTGGAGCGTGGTCGAGAGATGGAAGATATTCGACCGTGTCGACTCACCGATGTCAATGTACTTGGAGTCCAGCGGAGTCCCGATGGTGTTGCACAGAATGAGGACATACTGAGGGAGAAACGGCAACAAGTGCACCTTTATTTTACAGGACGGGTCTTTACTTTCTTTTAAATAAACAGTGTGTGGTTTTGCTGATGCATTATTACCCTTGCAGGACAGCCAGGCTCCAACTCAACATCATCCTGTGAGGCGAAGAGAAAAGGAGACGAGGCGAGACAGTAAAGAAACATTCTACAGACTTAGAGCCACGTTAGATAAAACATCAGAGACTTTGTTGTTGAAAAAAAAACAAAATTGTTGAAAAAAAAATGCATGTAAATGCGTGCCACTAAACTCGCAGGGATGACTGTTCAGTCTTAAAAGCTTAGTATTAAAGAACTCGACATCGAGCTAATGTGCAAAAATGTTGGACTTAACAAAAACACTCAAATCTAATCAGTGTCTCTCCCACGTGCATTTCAAACATGGTGTTTTTAATGCCAGACCTGCATGCAACAGACATCAACGCACACTAATACACGCAGCTGCATTGGGGTTGGGAGCGGCGGGCCGCCAGCCCAGCATCACGTTCCATGCGAGTTCCCCTGCTCACCTGCGGGGGCGAGTCGTCAGCCTTGCTGGCCAGGATGCAGAAGTCGCCCGAGGTGGTGACGGATATCAGGCTCTTGACGTACTTCACAAACTTCTCGTTGTTTTTGGTGTCCCAGAACACCACGCAGTACTCCTGCCGCTCCGGCTTGGTGAAGGCGTAGACCACCGTGCTGCAGCAGTAGCCCCACTGAGGGAGAAGCAGTGCAAAGTTTGGGTTAGCTACACTTCATGGGGGAAAATTCCCCGCTGTCCTCATCAGCAGTGATGCCTTGAAGTTTAGTTTTTGATCATATTCAGTGTAAGTTAGTGTTAATTTTGACAACAAAATGTTATTTAGTTTTAGTCACAATTTAAGCGTCTAAATCGTTTCAGTTTTAGTCGACAAAATATCATCATTTCAGTCGACTAAAATGACAGCTGATTTAGTCGATTCCTGATACCTTTGCGCCACAGTTTTTACAAAGTTTTTATTTTCTTTCATATTAAATGTGAATTGCGTCCAAATGTGCTGTTGCCTCTAAGAATGAGTTTTTATTTAGTTATCGTCTCGTCAGAAAAAAAAAGGTCATTGACGTTAAACAATGACAAAGATTTTAATTTTTTTTTTTTAACAAAATGAACACAGGTCTAAATCACACACTAATTTCAGGTTTGCGTTCAAGTTTTTTTTTTATTTATTTATTTATTTTTTAATTCTAGAATTTTCTTCCCCCACCGAGAAGCAAGTCCTGCGTCTATTTACCTTGTAGTCCGGTCTAATGTTGGCAAAGTAAAGGTAGGAGTCCACAGCCAGCCCGATTCGCAGCCCTCCTCCCTCCCAGCCCACTCCGGTCATCTGCTTCCCAGGAACCTTCAGGGTCCTCAGATGCTCTCCGAACGGCGTGTAGAACTGCACCACGTTGAATTCTTTCTCCACATTGGTGGCTCGGAGGGAACCGGCCACGGCCAGAACGCTGCCACAGTGGTTCCACTGGATGCTGACCACGTTCATCAGAGTGTCGATGCACACCGGGTCTGCACAGCAGCGACAGAGAAGAGCCCACCATCAGGATTAAATGAAAAACGACAACAACAACAAAAAAACAATTGAATGTGTGGGGAAGAAGCTTCGGCCTCGTCTTACTTTCATCGTTCTCATAGCGCATCACCTGGCACCTCCCGTTGTCGAAACAGATGGCGAGGCACGGGCAGTCCGGCTCGATGTAGCCCCCCGTCCCTGCGTACCAGTGGATGCCGGCGATGCTCACAGCTCCGGCGGCGCTGGCCAGACAGCTGATGGTCATTTTCATCTGAGGGGAAAAAAAAACACTTGAGAAAAAAAAAAAATAATAATCCTTTAGACAAAGAGCAGGGGGCGCCGCGGCAGCCACTCACGATGAAGTTGCCCTGGTTGTCGAAGATCTGCACTTCTCCGTTGGCCATGCCGAAGAGCAGGATTTTACTGTCCGGCGACCAGGCCACGTGAGCCAGCTGGTTCCCCTTCAGCTCCTTCCCCCAAATCCGGTTTCCTATGTTAAAGAAGGAGAGTTCATGCCCACTGTGATTACACAACCGATCCTCACACAGTGTGTGAATCACAAGAGCAAGTGTGGATGATTATTTATTATTTATTTATTCTAGTATTTTATGCCTATGTGTGTTTTTTTTGTCTAATCCTTCGAGTGTTACTATCTATCGCATAAGATAGGTGTGCTCAGGCTATGTTGTCCATGTACTGTGTTGTTGTTTTGTCTCTACTGTTTGTATGTTTTACACTTCAAACCACTTCCTGCTGCAACTCAAATTGCCCTCTTGGGACATTAATAAAGTACTTGACTTGACTTGACAGTGATTACACCAGAACGGCGCCGCCCTACCGTCAACAGAGCCTACGATGACCGCTCCGTCTTCATAGACGATGCAGATCTTCTGTCCGTCGGCGTTCCAGCTCATGCTTCTCACCACCGACTTGTTCCGGTTGTTGATCATCTCCTCGTACCACGCACCTTCACGCAGGGCACGGACAGAAGAAGGAAGAAGGTCATGACAGCCAGAACCTTCCACGGCAACGTGCACGTTCTGGCTTTTAGCGTCCAGCCGTCACCTTTGTACAGCATCCACACGATAATGAGCCCATTCTGGTCGCTGGTGGTCAGCTTCTGGTACTGCTCGTTCCAGGTGACCACTTGCACTGCGCCTGCAAGTGTTTGGGTCAGGCGTTGGGTTATTTCCCCAGAGCTCGCCTCGCATCCTTACCAAGTGCTTCTTTGTGTACTCCAGATGCTCCAAACAGTCCTGTAAGCAGGACTGACTTACCGCTGTGACCCTCTAGAGTCTGGTTCATGGACAGGTTACTGGGAGCAGCAAGACCTTTGACTCTGGCATCATCTACAGACAGCAAAGCAAAAATAAACTGAAATTGTCCAAGGAATTCCAAGTAGAAGAACGGTCCAAAGATGTTAGCAAAGATATTAACTATTGACCATGAAATCTATCATTTTGATTGAATTAATTAATTCATTTTATTTTGAACGTGTGTAAAATATGTAACTTATGTACAAATATATGTAACTGTAATATTTGTACATATAAAAGAAAGAAATAATACATAATGCGAAGAATACAAAAGCAAAGTCATAACAAAACACCGCATAGTTCGAAAAAGGAAGAGAAAGAAGTAAAAAAAACCTTTTTAATTTCCTAACCCTTTTTTTTTTTTTTTTTTTTACCTGTTCTTCGTTTTGTATCGAAATATTGCCGATTTTTATATCATCAGCACATAAAAGTGGACTTGAACAATGAACAACAGTGATACCTTTAATATATAAAATCTATACGTGCCTAAAGAAACCTTAAAAAGTGCATGTTTGGAAATTCTGGACGCAAGGAAACTTAAATGCCTCCTTATAACGTCCACATCCAGTTTTGTAGCGACTACTTTCTTAAAGTCTGTTCTATTTCCAAAGTAACACTGTAGTACAAAAAAGTCCAGAACATAACACAATTTACAAAAAAAAGTGAAAGAATCATTCAGTGTAAAAGAACCGTGATGTTTTCGGAAACAAAAACAAAAACAAAGGCTATTTTGGCTCCTACATATTCAGTGTGCTAAAAGGATCACAGCACCATCAGTCAGCATATTTCCTGACATCCAGTGGTGACTCTCCACACACACTCACTCACTCACACATAGACTTGCGTATGAACCTCAGCAAACGGAACCTGGGCGGGGGGGAAACTTCAACACAAAACATAGCGGATGGGTGTGAAGTCACCTGACTGCGTTTCCAACTTGAGCACTCTGAGCAGCCCATCGTCGCCCCCACAGGCAATGAAGCCTTGGTCTTTGTTCCAGGAGACACACTTGAGGTGGATATTGTTGGGAATGGCGATCTGTCAACACGTACAGTAAGAGTGACATCATGTGAACTCAAGCCTCGTTCAATAGGTGGTTGTGCAGCGAGAACGTGCCGCGGGGGCAGCGATGCTCACCTTCTTGCTGAGGTAGATGAACATGGCGAATCGTGAAAGAGGTGTCTTAAATAGTTATTTACTGGTAATTCCAAATTACTGGCCGTGTAAAACAACAACAACAACAACAACAACAACAACACTGGTCCACTGACTTTTGAAGCAGTAAGTGGCTACATCTTATGGCCTCGAAGTGGGTTAGCATGCACCGTTAGCTTCGCTAAACACAGCCTGATTCAACTAGGAGAAGATTTTATATGACAATACGATAATATGTTATTGGTCACGGTCTGCAGCCATTTCGCCATCCAATCAAGTCGCAACGCATGTTGCTGTCGCTTCTGTCCCTCGCTCTTTGCAACAACAAAGCGGATCCGCTGCTAGAAACTGTGCTAACCGTCAACTTCTAATGCGTCTGCGGTTACCGTAGTTACTGCTCGTGTCACAAGCGAGGAAGGTCCACTAGCTGGCCCTGTAGATGCCTGTTTGATAATCCTAGCAAAAATGATTGCAACTGGCATCGTTGAGCGACACGTCTATTTCAAATGAAACATATGACACAAAAATATCACGTTTTTTACATTTAGTGATTTGTTCATCCAAGGTTAAATAAATAAATGCAGTTTTATGACAGTTTTTACTTGACAATATATATTTATTTAATAAAGCAGCATATCAACAGTCCTGGTTTCATAATATTTATTTACCATGTGCAAAAATACAAGTTACTTTCTATCACAATCGCACCAATTATGTAATGCACAAAACCAACATACATCCAAATACTAAACTGAACATGGGCCCCAAAGGCTTCCACATCATAAATGCATTCAAAATTCAATCAGGAATTTTACAGGCTTGTCTTGTCAGATTTCCAGGACTTTGGTCCAAGACTTGCCGAGACAACAACACCTGTCTGTTCCACGCACAACAATAATTAGCAATACTGTTCCTGAAATAAACAAGGGTATCAAAGGATTACCAACATTATTTGTGATGTAACGCTGCCAAGCCATGGGCCAATGAGATCAGGCTTCATTTTGGTATTTGTTGAGTGCAAAGGTGCTTCAATCGGAGGGCAGGAGGGAAAAAAAAGAAAACAATACTCTGCTTTTATAAGAGATTAGCTGCTGAGTCGTGGCCATACATAAAACCTCAGGTGTATGGGTAACACAAGAATTACACCAATAAATCAGAGCGGTACAAATAATTGGCAGCAACAATTTTGCATTTGTATACATAGAAAACAATTAGAAACCCTTTAATATACATTTTATTTTAATATATTACATGTATACTTTTTTCAGAGTTCACTCCACTGATACATCCAGTATGTGCAGCAGAGGATTCCTAATGCAGCACTTCAACCAGTAGTACCTTATTTTCTTACAGAAAGTAGGAATAAATGCTGCTGTAAACACTGAAGGAACGTTTAGGCGAAATCTAAAAATGCCAAATGATACAAAAGAGTAATATAATAACACATATACACCATCCTTATAATGACCTGCTTGTAATTATCATTGCAACCAAGACATAAAGGGATTCCAACTGATGTCAGACATCCTAAAGTCGTCTTTCACGCTGGTCCTTCTAATACTGCTGCTGGCTCTCGATCAGGGTCACTTTGTCCGAGAGTTTGTCCAGTGATCACAAAGTCAAGGAAACATAGGCAGGGTCTTTTTTTTGCTACCACTTATTCATGTTGTACTCCAGTCATAAAAACCCCAGCCTTGCAGGTACAGAATATAAATTAGTGATGCGTCTTCGTCACTCTATCTGAGTGTCGTGAGCGTCAAAGGATATGTTTGGCGATCAGCTCCTGGATGGCGGACTGGACCTTTTTCTGGAACAAAATCTGGGCTTCACACATGCAGGGGTCTTGAGTAAGTTCACTTCGTAACTCCTCTGAAAGAAACAGCAGACGGGAATGTGAGAGGCTGAAGCAGAAGGACACACGAGCGCGGCAGCGTCCGTGTTTGTGGCGCTGATTCAATCGGATCATGGTCGGTTGTTAATGGACAGATCGAGTCAAAATCACCAAGCAGCAACGAAACATTTGGTAAAATGTTAAATGTTAAAATTGTCTCAGCTCAGTACAAGCTCAGAGTGGCTGAACTTCTCTGATGCATGTTAAGAATGGTTTGAGTGATTAACATGACATGTACACAGAACCCACAGTCACAGTCACTACATACAGGCCCATCAGGCCAAAATAAAACGACTGAACCCTTTTGCTACACGCTTCAATCGGGGTGCAGATACTCGGCAGGCTGACGCCACACCGCATTAGATAATCTGCGCTGCGAGTGGTTGGTTCAGCAGAAACGATGCTTCATGTTGGGACAAACTGGACTCGGTTGCTGTCACGTCAGGACATCACAACTGTGGAAAGGCAAAAGAGAGAAATACCGCCTGTCAGAACCACAATTAACACAAAACAATCCAGTATTTAGAGTGACAGCAGAGGCTCTCCCTCAGAGCCACAGGCCTGACCGAGATCCTGGTCCAGCAAAGAAACTCCACCAATATCTTTAATGTTTCTAAAAATATATATATCTGCAGCCACATAAGCTTCCCCTCAGCAGCTGTTAACACAAAGAAATTACACAGTTTACTTGAACATGAGAACTGATACGGATCACACTTTATCCAAATGTGTAAACCGCACTAATGCAAATGTCAGAGCTGCTGGGAAGCCAGTCAGGCCTGTGGAGCCTCGGCAGGACAGAGACACAACTGCACAAAACCAGCGTCTTACCTTCAACATGCGCCTTTTCAGCATCTTTTCAGTTTCTCTTTTAAGGTCCAACCTCTTTTTCATATTTTCTATTTCTTCTACCACACTGAATGGCTGAAGGGGCACCTGGCCAGCTGATGACACCTGTTTGATGGTTTCTTTGGGACTCAATGCAGGTAAAAATCAATGTTTGTGTTTAAAAAAAACAAACCAACAAACAAAAATTTTCCATATTCTTACGTGAGCATGATTTCTGGTCTGCATTCAGCACAAATCCCACTCGGCACTTGCACTTAAACGAGTCTCCGTCGCTGATGCAGATGTGCTGGCAGGTATTATTCCCCTGTGCGCACACGTCCAAACCTGAGAATGAGACCGGAAAAGAAACATGGACAATGGCTGCATGAATCTCAGACCCTTGCGACAGAACGAGGTCCATGGATGCTGGGAGTTTCCTACGTGAGCACGTCTTCTCATCCGGGTTCAACACGTATCCCGCTCGACACTGGCAGGCGTACGAGTGGCCGCTGCTGACACACCGGTGCTGACAGTTGTGACCCCGAGCGCAAGCATTGGGACCAGAGGAACCTGCAGAGAAGATCCATGGCTTTGACAACTGCAATACAGCACAGAAAATGATCGGCTGCTCTCGGCCAGCTCTCGCTATCTCAGCAGGGGCTACGAACGTTGTCCACCACCTTTTTCACCTGTTGCCCTGAGGGTGCACAAAACCCAAAACAAACAGACTCAGAAACAGCTTTGTCCCCAGAGCCATCAGCTCTTTAGACACACAAACTCACTGAGTAATAAATAAATAAACGTGTGCAATATCAACCCCTCTTGTGCAATAACTCTATATATATATAATATATATATACATATATATGTGCACGGTCATACAATGACAATAAAGACTAATACTACTACTACTTCTACTACTAATTCTGTCAGTCAGACAGACAGACAGACAGACAGACAGACAGACACACACACACACACACACACACAAACACGCACACACACACACACACACACACACACACACACACACACACAAACAAACAAAATCCACATCCTGAGAGTGATTTCTCCTCAGGATCCCTCCACCTGCTTCTTCACCCTGAAATAAAGATGGGAGCAAACCTGTTACGTCAGAGCGGTCCGAGCCGTGACGTGAGCACGTTTTGTCGTCTGGATTCAAAACGTATCCCGCTCTACATCTGCAGATGTACGAGTCGTCAGTGTCTATGCAAATGTGCTGGCACTCGTGTCCAAGAGCGCACGGATCGGCACCTGGGAGAGAGACAGCGTCACACCACCCAGACCTGCACGACATCTCCCTCGCACAGCGTCTGCGTTTCAGTGCTTACGTGAGCATGTTCCCTGGTCTGCGTTCAACACGTATCCGTCATGACACATGCAAATGTGAGAGTGTCCATCGTCAACACAGATGTGCTGGCAGTTATTTCCCTGGTCACACGTGGCTGAACCTGAGGAAGAGACACCTGGATATTTAAAGTTGGTTGTTTGCTCTTCAGGTGCTGAACCTGAGTGGCCAAAGCTGAGAGGAAAAGTAAAGAAAGAAGAAAAAAAATCCAGCGGCAGCACAAGCATGAGTCGGCGTAGCTCGCACACGTGTTGGCAGTCGTGCCCCTGCGCACATGAGTCTGAACCTGGAACCAGGCAACAACAGCAGGAGCGACCCGCTTGCTCTGAAAGCTGCAGCATCGTCTTCCGTCACTGATAAAACTCAATGTGGCGAGACGCTCGTCTTTGACGCCGCGTTGCTGGTTTTCCAGGAAAAGACTCTTTGCGGCAGCAATTCAAGCAAATAATTTGTTTCTGCGGGGCAAAACACGCTTAAGAATTGTGCAGTATGATTTTAAAAGCGCTTACGTGAGCATGTTTTCTGGTCTGCGTTCAGCGCGTGTCCGTCATGACACGCGCACAAGTGAGAATTCCCACTTCTGACGCAAACATGTTGGCAACCGTGTCCCGGGTTGCAGGCTGTCGAACCTGGGAAAAGACACCTTCACAGCTGAAACAGCGAACGTTGCTGGGGAAGATTCTGTTTGGCCAAAGCTGAAGCCCAGCGCACAAAGGTCAAAGGTGCCAATAATTCTGACGCTCTTTTGCTCCAGCGTGCGTCTTACGTGAGTATGTGTTCTGGTTCTGAGTTCAACACGCAGCCCTAGAGCAACACACGCAAATGCGAGAGTTCCTGCATTTGATTTTGAGGCAAATATGCTAGCAGTCATTTCCCAGGACTGCCTGGGAAGATACACCCCCCCTCACAGCTAACGTAGACAGAGTGAACTGTGAGCTGCAAGCAAGTACATATTGTGCCTTTTCTGTCGAGGATAGAGACTCGGCTCAAGAGGGTGAAATGTAGCTGAGGATGACATGCACACGTGGGTTTTGGTCCCGTGTCTGTAACACATTCGTACTGGCCGTGCAAATTTTTCTCGTGCGGGTGTTGGTTTTTTTGCCTGTCGGTGGCGCTATGGAGCACCTAGAGCTTTCAATTTTGCATGAAAAAAAAACTTTCACTGGTCCTGATGTGCTTGCCGAATTTTGTCAGAATTGAACGAGGTTTAAGGGGTCAAAATTGGGTCGAAAGACGCGTAAGATGAAGGAAAATAATAATCAGAAGAAACATTTGAAAAACATTGGGTCTTTCACCCTGGCGAAAGACGGTTGCTCAAAGCACGTTCGAGCCCGTGTACTGTCCGGTTGCAAGCTTCAGTGGGCGGAGCTGAAAGAGGAGTTGCCCATCACAAAAAAAAAAAAAAAAAGAAAACTCTTCTGTTCCCTGGCCAGCATTGAACTCCTGTGAGAAATTTGTGAGAATTTCTCTCTTTAGCGCAAACGTACGTGGAGTTCGTGAATCACATGGCCTGCTTTTACCCCGCCACAACGATGAGAAGATCTCAGCACAGGTGCATTTTTTTTTTTTTTTTTTCAAATGCTGGAAGCAGCAAGCTGCATTCTGCAGAGAGGGGAAAGTCCTTACGTGAGCATGTTTTCTGGTCAGCATTTAGCGCAAATCCCTCGTGACACGTGCAAATGTGAGAATTCCCGTTTTCGACACAAATGTGCTGGCAGTCGTGTCCTCGGCTGCATGCGGCCGATCCTGAGGGGGGAGAAACCCTGACAGCTCAGTGCAACAGGCAGCCAAGAGCTGCAACTTCAGGACCTTCGGGACACTTGAGCTGGAGGAGCTCTTACGTGAGCATGTCCGCTGGTCTGCGGTCAGCGCGTAGCCCTCGTGGCACCTGCAGGTGTACGAGTCGTCACTGTCAACACAAATGTGTTGGCACTCGTGTCCCTGAGCACATGGGCGTAAACCTGCAGGGAGACGATAGCGGGCAACAAGTTTGTTTTTTTGGGGGGTTTTATTGCTCATGACCAGTGTTGGCGAGTAATCTAAGTAATCCACGACTGTAATTAAACTACTTTTTGAGCAATGGAGTAATGTAATTAATACAGTAATGTAAGATTACTGTGGCAAAACTGGTTATTATATCATAATTACTTTATCGAGTAACAATTCCATTACTTTTCCGAAATATTTTGCAAGCTAAAAATGTCTTATTACTACCCACAAAATGTCTGAAATTTAGAAAAACAGCCAAAAGCAACAATGTCGCAGATTGATGATGCAGCCGTGCATGCAACATCATTGACATGCGACGACACGCCAAAACAAGCATGGCGGCGGCAAAATAAAAAACAGCGATTGCGCTTTAATAAAGTTCATTCCAAAGCACTGAGCAGCCGTTACTTTATTTTTTTTTTAATTAAAGTAATTACATAGTAATTGATTACCTATGAAACAAAGTAACTAAAGGAGTAATTTGATTACTTTTTTTTAGAGGAGTAATCAGTAGTTGGATTACTTTTATGGAGTAATCCCAACAGCACTGGTCATGACAGGAAATCCGCTCAGCTCGAAACCTGCAAGCAGAATCCAGGATGGTCGCTGGAGCAGCAAACGCAGACATTTCAACCAGCTTTCATCCGACTGGCGGGAAAGAATCTGGGTGAAAGTTGCCGTCAGACGCGCAGACGAAAGACACGGCAAGAATCAAACTTACGTGCGCAAGACTTCCGGTCGGCGTTGAGCACAAATCCTCGGTGGCACTCGCAAAGGTAGGAGTCGCCGTGTGGGACGCACACATGCTGACAGTCGTGACCCTGGGCACATGAATCCACACCTGCAGGGGGGGGACACTGGTTCAGTTTATTGGCTGACACTCGGCAGCGCCAACAGCTCTTGCACCGCTCTCTCACTTTGGTCGTCACTTTTCTTTCCCAGCTGTGCAGGAAATCACGGCGGCGGGCGCGCAGACCCTGAGGCCCGAGCCCAGAGGGCGGACAAACTGCGACAGCTCCCCCGCTGTGTTTGTAATTGCCGCACTTGTCGCTTTCACCAGACACACTGTGCCTCCTCGCCGCTCCGGGAGCCTCCGAGCGAGCGGCCGCCCGCAGGATCTGCGCCTCTCATTAGTCGGCGTCCCTTTATCGCGTCAGCGTGTAAACAAGCCCCCGCGCTAATCCGTGGTGGCAACCCAAAACACGGCCGACAACAGTTGGTATGCAGACAAAATGCCAAACTAATAACTGGCTGATCTCCAAAGGCAGAGACAGAACTCGGAGCTGCTTCTGCTGCTGCTGCTGCTGCTTGCCAAGGCTGGAAAACACTGCGCGTCGCACTCCAGGTTGGACCGAGCGGGCCTGAATAAAGTGCACGACACAAGTACACACCGAGCCTCCACGTCATCGCACAACACATCGCAAACCAAAGGGATGCGCGTTCCTTACGTGAGCACGTTTTCCTGTCCGGGTTTAACTTGTATCCGCGGTGACACTGGCAGTAGTACGAGTCTCCGCTGTTGACGCAGGTGTGCTGACATTTGTGTCCCAGTCCGCACACGTCCAGACCTGTAAGGTAGCGGCGGGGGGAGTGGAGGGGATAAAGGACGCTGGCGTCTGATTGGTTTAGGCGACAGCGGCGTTCTCAAAGATTTCGTGCCATCATTCCTCGGCGTTAGTACGACGTCGTCAGCGAGACTCGCAGCACAGCTCTCTTTGGCCATCTATTAATCAGTCGCATGCAGATTTGAAAACGCTGCGTTTTAGCATCGGCAGTGTTAAATGCATTTGCTGCGGTTAATAATCATAATGGCAAGATCACAATTAGATAATTGTCAGCCATGCCTTTAAAAAGCTTCCCCACCAAAAATCAGCCAAACTTCATGTGTCAACATTTTAAAGATGCAAAACGACACCAAACTGAAATTCAACATTTTAGATTGTCATTTTTTTTTTTATATACAGTTTATATTCATCTCAGTCAAATTTAGGCCCCCTGTCGACATGTTCCTCAGTGCACAGTGAGCAGCTGAGCAGTGCGGCTCGCTGTCTGGTTGCAGCAGCAAAAAGCAGCCACAGTCGCTAGTAAGGCAGAAGGCGGCACCACATGAGGGTCCAACCGTCTGAATTCTGTTCACGCCAGTGACTCCAGATGTTCCAAACTGACAGACGCATGAGGAAATGCACAGAAACAAATGCATACCGATCGGAGGTCCCCTCTGTGGTGCCGCCGTCCGCATCGCAGCTGAAGCTTAAAGTAAAAGATGTGACGTACCGTCGCTTCCGTCACCTTCACCTCTCCCATTATTTATCCCATTCCCGTCTCTCCCGTCGTCTAGGCCTAGTCCGTACGCGTCATTCCCACCAAACAACGGACCGCCGGCGCTCCCGTCATCGTCATCCTTACCGCACAGGGTTTCCCTAAACTTGGACGTGAGCTTCTCTATGACACCGTAGGTCTCCACGTAGAAGACGTGCTCCTCGTACGGCCGGCTGGCCATCATCCTCAGCGACATCATGTCGGCTCGGTCCACCCCCACCGCGTAGATCTCGATCCCGGAGGCCCGAGCGGCGGCCGACACCTCCTCCACCTTGTCCTGGGGCCTCCCGTCCGTCACCACGATGGCGACCTTGGCGATGTTGGCGGAGCCCACGCGGGCCCCCGCCTTGGTGGTGAAGGCCTCCTCCATGGCCGTCCTGATGGCCATGCCGGTCATGGTGCCCGAGGCCAGGGGCTCCACGCGGGCCAGCGCCTGCTTCAGGGCAGACTTGTCGAAGAAGGTCTTGAGGGCGAACTCGATCTGCACCGTGCTGGCGTAGTTGACCAGGCCCACCCGCGTGGCGTCGTGGCCGATCTGCAGGCTGTCCACCATGTCCTGCAGGAACTCCTTGGCCTTCTCAAACTCGACGGGGCGAACGCTGCGGGAGCTGTCTATGATGAAGACCAAGTCTATGGGCCGATTGCGGCAGTGGTGCCTCGGTGCTGCTGGAAAAGGATGCGATTTGATCATCCATTACAGAAAATAAGCATTACAGAAAAATCCTGCTGCACCAGATTGCTGCTAGGGCTCTGCATGCAGCTCGATTGCAAAGACCTCTCAATATTTTCCCGCATCCATCCTGCCAAGCTCAAAAAACTCAAGCCTTTGCACTTGATCTTAGCCTTTAGCAATCAATAGAACAGCTGATTGGCAGAGGAAAAGAAAGGAGGAAGCGGAACGTTAGCGTCAGAAGACTCTGCAACGACAAGCACGAGCTAAAGAAAAGTACCCACAACGGTACGGATGGATGCAGGAGAGCCGGCGGAGCCTCTAGCAGGCTGCAAAGACACAAATGGTGGCACGCTGTGCTGCAGCTGTGCGGTCATCGGCCGAATTGTCTCTAGCTGCTGGTGTTGGGGTGGCGGGGGCGGACGGTGATGGAGCCTGGAGGAAGTCGCTTGGCAGAGGGAGAGTCAAGAGCAGGCAAAATAGACAGGGAAGCAGGTACACGCCATCATTAGTGTGACGACACTAATGATGTTTGTGTCACAAAAGTCAACACAGAAAATGTATTCACTTTTGTGCTGATGTTAACATCACGTCTAAGAAAAACACAATGATGTGGATTCTTTGAACTATGAAGTCAAGAAGCTCGTAAAAGTTGTTAAACTGCAGCTCTGATTAGACTATTACAGTTGCTACTAAGAAACTATAGACACAACATTGCAGCCACACAAAGGTGACAAGAGAAGACGATGGATGGACAATGAAAGTCTTAATGCGAAAACGTAAATTTTGATGTAAAATGAAAAGCAAGGAGACTTTCTATGTAGTTCTACTTGCATTAAGGTGGCTGAGATTGAAGCAAAACTTGGGGTTTAATGCAAAAAAAAAGAGGAAAGTTTTACATAAAACTATGAATAGTTTAACCTACCCGCGCTGTCACTCCCACGCTGCTGCTGCTGCTGCTGCTGCTGCTGCAGTATCAGGTGGTTTCTGGTGGGCTGTTGCTGCTGGAAGTTTCGCGGCCCCTGCTGAGCTTCACGCGGCCTCTGCTGCAAGGATGACGGGTCTTGCCGCCGCTGGAGCCTCGGGGCGACCTGCGGGGACAGGTCCGAGGCCCGGGGCCGCGCCGAGGGAACCTTCCGGTGGTGCGGGAAGCTCCCCAGAGCCTCCGACAGGACTAGGACCAGACAGAGCAGTCCGCACACCGGAGAAGTCATGCTGCCTGCCGGCTACAGATGATGTCCGTCCGCAGGACCTTACGCCGCCGCTGCGGACTATTTATATAGCTCGGTGCGATGCGCGCGAGGCGTGCGCGGACCAGCGGTCCAATGAAGGAAGGAGGGAGTCAGACGGCCAAGGGGAGACATTCAGGGGTCAATGAGAAGGTAACATTTTGAGAATGTTGATTAACTGTATCTCACTAGCAGAACAGGCAACCCAATCGAGTTGTTAATTGATTCAACTTTTTACACGCAAATTTAAATTCACTCAGTCAGATTGAGGAGATTTTTTGTTTTTGTTTTTAATCGAAAATAATTCTCGGTATTACAAAAAAAAAAATCGTAATCAATTGACAGTCGATAGAAAATTGAAATAAATAAAAATTAGTACTTTTTTTGTTGTTGTTTTAACCAGCTCGACCGATAAGCAAAAGATTTGTGTGGACAAGCGTACACAGCGGCCTCAAATGACTTTAATAAACGTGGGCTGCTGCCCTCTGAAGGACTGAAGTGCAAACTACTAGTGGCACAGTTCTAAATATAACACAACCTCCTCTTTTATGAAACATTGAAATGACATTTGAAAGGGGAGAAAGTGGTTTGCAACCACTGCAATGCATGCAGGGCAAAGGTTGACGCAAAACAGCAATGAGGCGTTTGTGTTGACTTTCTGCTCTAAAAATCCATGTTTTGTTATGTTTTTTTTTTATTATATTTTTTTATATGAATATTTTAACAGCATGTGTTTTTGCATCATCATTGGCTTATGTCAGACAATGCAAATGATTTCTCCAGTGTACCCAAAAGGGGAAGTTTTCAAAGAGCTGTTGAGCCAGTTTGTGTTCTGACTGCAGTGTGCTAACAATGCCTCCGATTGTGCTCGTCGCCATCCTCGGAAGATTCCTGTCCAGCTCGGCGGAGAATGCTCCGTTCCACACCTACTCACCTGGAGACATCATCATCGGAGGATTTTTCCCCATTCACAAACTGACCAACAGGAATATGACACAAGGCCCACTCACCTGCAGCAAGTAAGTATGGCCCCACCGGTGTGACTGAAAACCCTAAAAGCCCAGACGGTCTCCTTGATACAAGTGTCCTTGTCACCCTCGGAAAGGTTCGACGTAGATTCCTTCCTCCGGGCGCAGATGCTGATTTACGCCATCAGACAGGTCAACCAGGCCACGCCGAGGGCGTTGCCCAACTTCACCCTGGGTTACGAAATCTTCGACACCTGTGGGGACGTCAGCTTCGCCATCAAGGGAGCCATTTACTTGCTGGATTCGCACGCACCCAACAGGTGTGTGGTGCCCGAAAAATTCCAGACGCCGCTGTGGGAGCCCAGGGCCAAAGCGGTGATCGGGGAGATGTACTCTGAGGTTTCGATAGCCATCGCACGAGTTCTGGCTCTGTCGTCGGTCGCCCAGGTTTGTCTCTGCCCTGTATTGCAAATCATTTAAAATTGTCCTTGGAAGTTTGGAGTTCAAAGACAGGTGGTAATTGTAGTTAAAAAAAAATATATAAAAAATAGAGATCTTCGCTGAAATAAAATGCAGGTATTTCGCATAGGAAGCCAGGACACACCCAGAGCATCGGTGCGCCATCAGACTTCTACTGAACCGAACTGCAGCCACTGAACAGTTCCTATTTTTCTCTAACTTGTCCAGATCAGCCCTTCATCGACTAGCGAGCAACTCAGCAAGAAGCTGAAGTTCCCCACTTTCCTGCGAACCATACCGAGCGATGCGCACCAGACGCTGGCCATTACTGGCCTGGTGGGTCTGTTCAAGTGGAGAACAGTGGGCATCATAGGCAGCGACGACGCATACGGGAAGTTCGGCAGTGACAAGATCGTTTCCCTCTTGAGGGAAAAGCGCTCCGCCTGCGTGGACTTCTTGGACATCTTGCCCGACTACTTCTCCCAGGACATCCCGCAGGCGCGCAGCAGGCTCGACAGCCTGGTGAAGACCATCAGAAACTCGTCCGCCGAGGCCATCATCATGTTCACCAAGGACAGCAACGTGGACGTCATCATGAAAGAGGCCATCAGACACAACCTGAACAGAACTTGGATCGCAAGCGATTCTTGGTCCATCTCCCGGACGGTCGCCAGCCTGCGGGACATTGAGAAGGCGGGGGAAGTTTTCGGGCTCAACTCTCAGGCAAACAAGGTTCCCGGTTTCAAAGACCACGTCATGTCAAAGTTTAGCGGAGCCACCGACAATCTTGCGGAGTACTACTTGAGCCATTTCCCCCCGTGCACCGATAAGTCTGACAAGGGCCAAGGAGGACAGTGCTCGTTTGCGAGCAGCCAAGAGGAGCCCAGGCCCTGTGTGGAAATAAGCTGCTTGGCCAAATACATCAACGAGAGCATGGGTTACAACATCTACCTGGCGATTCAAATCACCGTCAAGGCCCTCACACGCCTGCTCCAGTGTGACAACCACCGGTGCAAACACAGCGGCAACTTCTCGGCTTTGGAGGTAAAGTGAAATTACTGTATGACAGATTTTTTTGAAGCAACTCTGTCTTTGTTTTTTTTTTAATATCTCTACCAGAAAAAGTTGTACCTACACAATTCCTTGTCTTTTTATTTATTTAATGTAAGGTTTTCTTCCCCTTATCACGTTCCACAACATCTTGAGTGCTTCTGCTGTTATTATTTTGACAATGACTGGCTTGCTAGCTTAGTTTATGACGATCAGGCAAGAAATGCTGAAGCTGGTCTGTGATGTGACCTGGTTCTGAGTCAGCAGCAGGGATGAGACACTTACTGTTACGATATCATGAATAATAATAATAACAACAACAACAACAATGATAATAATAATAATAATAACAACAATAATGATAATAATAATAATAATGATGATGTGATTTTCCCAACAGCTTCTTACTGAAATCAAAAAAGTCAATTTGACCATAGACGGCATGCATTTATACTTTGATGAAAACGGTGACCCGAATCGAGGATATGACATTCTGTACTGGAACATGACTGGTTCCACAGAGGGCGCACACATAACAAAAATTGGAGAATACTGGCCAGGTGGAGAAATCAAATTCCCACAAGATCTTCTCAGAAAATCAACTAATCTCACGGTACGGTAATTAAAAAAAAACAAAAAAAACTTTTTTTTATCTTATCATACCAAAGATTAATGAAGTTATGCTTATTTGTTTGCTTTAAAAGGTGACCGTGTACAACTGCTCGAAAACGTGTAATGCTGGGCACGAGTTAAATATACAAAACGAACGGTGCTGCTACGGCTGCTTCCTTTGTGCAGATGGAGAGTACTCTCAGGGAAATGGTAAGAGCCTTTGATTACTTCGAATTATCCCAGGTGGCGCTGTTTGGAGATACGTATGAGATGCCATAATTATCCTGTGTACCACAAGTTGGAGAAAAATCTCAAAGAAATAATATGAAAATCAATGTTTTCTTATCTCTTTAGCCAGTGCGTAGCTAATTGACAGCAGCTTTATCAGACTCAGACCGACTACAAATTACAATCATTGTAAACAAAAAAGTTTTTTGCAGTTTATGGAGCTTACAGTTTAATTTAGTTTTTTTTTTTTTTAAATCTCTGATTGGAAGAATTTTGAAAACAATCACTTTTGAGGTGTTCTTTACAATAATCCGTTGCATTTGTACAACTGTATTGACGCTGACACGCTTTGCCTTTGCAGGCGAGGAGTGCAAGAGCTGCGACAGGTCGATGTATTCCTCTCCGGAGCGCGACAGCTGTCTCAACAAGACCAGGGTGTACCTGGGGTGGACGGACCCCTTCGTCATCGCCTTGAACTGCATCAGCGTGCTCGGCATCGGCATCACCGTCGCCTTCGCCGTTGTCTTCACCATCCACCGCTCCACGCCCGTCGTGAAGGCCGTGGGGGGCTACCTGTGCTTCGTGGAGCTCTTCTCCCTGCTGGTGTGCTTCTGCATCACCTTCAGCTTCACTGGCATGCACAGCAACACCTCCTGCAAGGTGGGCATCCCCATCTTTGGCCTGTCCTTCTCCCTGTGCATCGCCTGCATCCTGGCCAACCTGCTGCAGATCCTGGCGGGCTTCAGCTTCCAGGCGGACGCCGGCTCCTGGGCCAAGAGGCTCAACAAGCCGCTGGCCGTGGTGTCGGTGGCGTTCGGGCTGCAGCTGGGCGTGTGCGGGCCCTGGCTGCTGCTGTATCCGCCGTACGTCAGGGAGCACGAGCTGCCCAAGACCATCCTGGTGCAGTGCGAGAACGGCTCCGTCAGCTTCTTCGTGGGAATGCTGCTCTACATCGCGTTCATGGCCCTGTGCTGCTTCCTGTGTGCGTACAAAGGGAAACAGTTGCCGGATTTGTACAAAAACGCCCAGCTGGTCAGCAATAGCATGCTGCTGTTTTTGGTCCTCTGGGTCATTTTCATCCCAATCTACACCAGCCTCATCGGGAAGTACAAGCAGGCCGTGGTAATGGCCACCATCGTCATTTCCTGCTACAGCATCCTCTGCTGCCACTTGGCGCCCAAGTGCTACATCATGGTGTTCAAGAAGGAGATCAACAACGAGAGCGCCATCACCGAGTATATTCGAAAGCATTACGAGAAGAAAGACATACCTGTGATGACATCATAGGACCGACTCGGTGCTTGTGTGCGTGCCTTCAGTGCACGTCGCATTGTTCAGTATCGAGCATGTTCCTCATTTCTGTCAGTACATGTACTGGTTTTCTTTCCAATGCAGAGCTGCAGCATGCTGCCTGTTAGCTTAGCTTAATATTTAGACTGGAACGTGGTAAGATTAGACTGGGTTTTAGATTTAGCGTTCAGGGGTTTGGATTTGACTTTGCATTTTAAATTTTCTCCGTCGTGATATTTTGTGTGCGTTTGCAAATTGTGTTGCGATTCAGTTACTTGCTCCTGATCAAATAAAGTTGTAATAAATGAACTTAACTAAACGTATGCAATAAACTTAAGTAAAGTCTTTTGCTTCTGTGAACCTTTTTGAGGGTCCTTCCAACATAAATTAAACAATAACAGAAGTGATAATCTGTTTTTACTTGGCTGCTGTGAACCTCACCAGTTCCTTTTCCAGACACTAGATGGCAGTGTCTCAGAGCCTTTAAAATTAACCCGGCTTTTCCTGGACAATAGAGTGAGAACTCAAACGCTGGCTCTGCACCCAATACTTTATTTATTAAAAAAATACAAAAGTTGAAACATTTTCCATAGGAAAGCCATATCAATTTGCAATCCCGTCTCTTTCATATCCACGTCAAGTGTTTAGTAACACACAGCTTCTCATTATAAAAAACAAAACAAAGAAAACAGAACAAAAAAAAAATAACCTTGGCTTGCCCACATTCCAAAGAAAACATCAAATAAGGAGAACTGAGAAGTGGCACAGTTTGCTTCTTTTCTTCTTTTTTTTTTTAAAGTGTTAATCATAAAGAACGTGTTTTTCTATCCCCCTATAATACAGCAAGACGACGACACATCTGATAAGAATGGTGCACATGCGTATTGCGTATCTATAAATACTACCAGCACTGAGCGACGCTGAGTATTCGGATACAGAAGAACACGGCGCGATGGAGATTTCTCTGACATTAAAAAGTTAAAAAAAAAAAAAATTATTATTATTATTTTATTTTTTTTTATGCATTGGAGAGGGGAAACCCAGTCGTCTGAAGGACTAACACCTGACCTGTTCTGTACAGGAGCGGGGGATCATGGGAAATATAAATACATTATATAGCAGCCATTATTTTTGAGGACTTGAATCACACTGCCTTTTTCCTCTCGGTGCGTCACCAGCTAAGCGTTTCTTGGAACAGGGCTCCGGACGTTCATTCCTATTTTGCAGCTCAGTTGACGTTGGCAAGTAGCAGAGCTCTACAACAGCGCTGAGAATACCGCTGCACTTTTGGGAATCATGTGACCTGCCCGCTCGGTTGGGTATCGGGTTTTTTTCTGGGTTAATTTGCAAAGCGGTTTCTTTTCGGAGTGCTGACAAACAAACAAAAAGCCGGAAGCTCAGGAAGAACAGAGTAGCCCAGTCACACCGCCTGCAGCACAAGAGACACTCGGAGAGTGATTCAGCCTCAGTTCATCGAGGGGCGATCCCCTGCTTCTACACAGAACACAGAAACTTGTGCACGTCCCTCTCGTTCTCTCTTAAAAACTGGCCTTGAAATTTTCTTGGGGACCAAAAAAAGTAAAAAAAATAAAAAAAAATACAGAAAATAAAAGTAAAAGACAAAAAAAAAAAAAAAAAAATGGCACCTTCCCAGGAAAAACATGGGCTGGTGAAACGTGGCGGTGATGTTCAGCGCTTGTTTTAGATGACGTGGGCTTGGCAGGGCTTGGCGGGCACATCCATGCCGCTCTCAAGGCCACAGCAGGCTGGGACCTCGAGCGGGCAGGACTCCTCTGCAGGAGCCAGAAAGCCCTGGGAGGAGATCTGCTGAACATATTGCCTGTACGACAACAACAGGAAGCACAGAAACGCGTCAGAAGTCACCCAGAACCAACGTCGGCTTCCAGGCAATCGTAATGAAACGCTTGGGAGAAGACGCGGAGCAACACGTACCAGGCGTGGCGGGACATGACGTAGTGGAGGTCCGGTCTCTGGAAGCCGTTGAAGGTGGACGAGGCGGCCACCGTGTAGGCGCCCATGTTCTCGAAGACCAGCCAGTCGCCCACCTGCAGCTCGGGCAGGTCGCACTGCTCCACGATGCGGTCGAGGCCGTCGCACGTTGGACCCCAGATGCTGCAGGGGTACATTTTCTCGTCCGGCTTTGGCTTCTGTTGGCGGTAGGAAGCGCAATGAGGTTAAGATGGCTTGAAAACAAAAAAAAGAAGAAATAAACAGTGAGGCAGAATCCTCCAGCTGTACCCACCTTGTGCAGAGTTGGCAAGCAGTGGGCGTGGTCATAGAGGATACAGTTGAAGGAGCCGTAAACTCCATCGTTGACGTAGTACATCAGAGTCCTGTCATTGGTCCCTTCGTCTTCCTCTGCGGAGGAGACACCAGCAGCTTGCGGTTAATTTCAAACGCTGAGCTGAGTGTACAGCATTGTGACAAGTTCTCTCTCTCTGCTAACGGTTACCGTCTCAGCCACTTACCGTCAGAGGCCGAGTCGTCGTCGATGATGACCTTCTTGGCGATGATGTT
Organism: Nelusetta ayraudi; assembly: GCF_046127955.1. Classification (NCBI taxonomy): domain Eukaryota; kingdom Metazoa; phylum Chordata; class Actinopteri; order Tetraodontiformes; family Monacanthidae; genus Nelusetta; species Nelusetta ayraudi. Next base: position 1,545,470 of record NW_027466065.1, read on the forward strand.
GACAACCAGCGTGTAGGCAGATGCCACGTAGAAGCGGCCTGGCTCAGCGATGATGCGAACACCAGCGTCCACGGGGAAATACTTGTCCAGGGCCAGGTTGATGACGGTTGTGATCTGGAAAGTGAGAAAAATATATATATATTATCAGACGCACTTGATGCAGAAGCTGGAGACAGTGCTTTGTGTTTAAAAATTAAAAAAAAAAAAAAAAAAAAAAACACAAAAAAGCAACAAAAAAAGAAAATGAAAGAGACCTCTTCAAATTGGAGTTCGCCATCATCTGAACCAGGAAAGCCTCCGCCGATGTCCAGCAGATCCATGTTGAAGCCCAGCTCTTCCTATGTGTTGCAGAAATGAAGAGCGATGAGTTTTTTTTCCACTCACCGTGTGAAATTCATTCAGCGTCACCCGCGATTCCTACACAACTCACCCCCATGTCAAAGACGCAGCGGGAGTCGGCGATGGCCTGGGTGTAGGTCTCCGGGTCGGTGCAGCCGCTACCAACGTGGAAGCTGACACCGACCACCTCCAGGTCCAGCTCCTTGGCCCGCTCCAGAAGACCCCGGCAAGCTTTGAGCTGCGCCCCAAACTTGATACTGAGGCGACACACCGCCTTGGAGTCGTCTGTGGCGATACGCAGCACCAGCCTGGGTGGAGAGGGGGTCGGGGGGACACAGCGGGACAAGGGTTAGTAGGAGGAACCGGCAACCGCAGATCTTTCAACCTTCTGAGTAGGAACGTGTCTCACTTGGCGTTGTCGTGACAACGGGCCACTTTCATGAGCTCCACCTCGCTATCAAATGTCATCATCTGGACCCCATGGGCAGACGCATACTTGATCTGAGAGACTTGTTTGCAGGGGTTGGCATAGATAATTCGGCTTGGATCCACTCCCAGAGACTGAACCAGCTGAATCTCCGTCTAGAGGGGGTGGAGAGGGGGGGAGGGGAGACAATGCCAACAGTCAGATGAGCTGCCACTGCGATTTCAGCTAATCGTCAGGACAGCCGAGCCCAGTGTTCCAAGAACATTTTCCCCCCGGTGGAGGGCTTTCTTCACCTTGCTTGCACAGTCAAAGCCGGCTCCAAGGGATGCCAGCGTCATGACAACAGCCCGGCTGTCGTTGCATTTGACGGCGTAGAAGGGGGTGATGCGTGGCAGAGCCCTGGCCCAGCGCAGGTGTTTCTTTAGCACGTCTCCCAAATCGCAGACGTAGAACGCGTCCCTGTCGTCCTGCATTTCACAAGAGGGGGCAAAATGACGTAAGTCGGCGCATGGGGTGATACACGCTACTCACACAATAAACTTTACGATCGGATAGCACGGCTTGCATCCTGTTGACACAGAGGGGTCAACAAATAGGACGTCTGTTCATTCTCTCATCAATGGATACGCACCGTCGTGGATGACTCATTGATCTTCTGCTCAACAATATCTTTGGCGGAGAAGCCCTCTTCCAGGAAGGAGAAGTCGAACTCTGCGTTCATGGTTGCAGGAAGCTCGTTTGATTGGTCACTAATCAACTGAAAGAAGGGGGAGGTGGGAGCGTTTTTAGATAACATTCATATCTGGCCATTCAGGTTGTGAACAAACGGGGAGGACTCTTACGTGAAGTGGAAAGAGACGGAATTCAGCGTTTCCGTTCCTCAGGTGCAAAGAGGCCAAGGCGGCTCACCGGTGAAGTGAAATCCCTTCAAATAAGACTCGAGGCCAGGGCCTGCTGAGTAGCCAGTGTGCGTTTCCCTAAAAGGAGGTTTCTGGAAGAGAGAAGCAGTTGCCAAAATCAATTCAGCCTTGGAAAAACAAAGAAATATACAATACAAAGAGTATGATTAACGCCTACATTTTTGCAAAGAAACGGTTAAAAATGAGGTAATTTCTTCAAGAAAGTATTCTCACTCTGAACGAGAAAGGCTGGTAAAAAAACAGAAGTGGCGCTGACAAACGAGTCCGGCATCATTTATAACTACGGAGGGAAAACTCGACACCATCGGAAGAGAGGCAGGGTGATTGATAGCGGCCAAGTGGATATGCCCCGCCCCGGGCAAAGACACCAATCGCACAGAGGCCTCGTCCCAGAGAAATGAGAATGGCGTTCGTACTGACCAATCAGCGGCTGCCAAATGACGCACGAGCCAAAAAAGCCGGTTCCGCTAAAGGTTCTTCGTGTATGCCATGAGGCGATTTCACCAACATCAACGTTGCCCTCTCTTGGCTTTTCGAAGCAATTTATAAGAATGTTGAACAATACTTAATTTGGGTTTAGTGTCGTAATGTGGCCACCCCGGCCAAAAGAGATGCCAAATAAGGAAGATTTTAACGCAGATAAAGCAAGAATGGCTAACGGGTTAGCTCACCTGGCACGAAATCACGTCGGGCCACGTCGTTACGTTAACGTGTCAACAGTGCAACCAAATTCCAGTTAATTTAATATTACGTTTCGGCGAACGAATCAAGATTGGTTCTCTGGAACTCTTTCTTCGCAGTACCCTTTTCAAACTACCTCAGGCCGAATCAGCTAAGCTAACACTCGCTAACAATGGCGAATAATGATTAAAGTTACGTTCCGGGTAAAAAGTGACAGAGCGGCGCATTTATCTTACCTTAAAAAGCATTTACAAAGAGTTTGTCCATTAGAGGCAGACACGGAGATTAAAAGGCGCAGTTCCCTCGCGAACTCTGCTGCCTACGACGTCTCCTCTCGGGGACTAAAACTGAAACGGAAGCCCGTTCTACAACCCGACAGTATTTATAGAGAGCGCGTTCCCGTGGCAACGCAGCCAGCTGAAACCGGCCCCCCATCCACGTCTGAACCTTAAAAGAACCATGGCGTGAACCGGTTTAGCCCTGCCAGCCCCCAACACATGGTGAAGAATAAGACGAGACGAGAAGTTACAATGCGAAATTCCTTAAACCACAGAACGTCTAAGACCGAGCAAAACTTTGACATTCTTTTTGTTAGTTAAACTTTAAAATCTACATCTCTGACCCAGTGAATTGAACTGCGCCATTACTTTTTTTTTTTCCTTGAAAAATATATTTATTTCGGGTGAGGGGGGTGGGGTTAGAAACATAACAGTTTATTTTTCCACAATTTTGAAGGATTGCTCTTAAATTACTACAGAAATGTGGGTCACTATCGTGGGGGTGATCTAAGTTTATAATGGTTAAAGGCACACTCTTTGTCGCATCCCGAAGGATGTGAAATTTGTCCTAACGTGACCCAAGTGTGTTACATAATTTCTTTTTTTGGGGTGGGGGTGGAGTTGTGGGGTATTTTACTGCATTTTCCTTTATTTTGAAATGTACTAAATTCATTGTCTTTTGTTTGTGTCGCAGCAGTCCTGTTACTGTTATAAAATTGTAAAGCAGCCCGTTATGCTGAGCAAAGAAATTTGTTCTTATTGTTGGTTTTCTTTAATATACTCTGCTAATTTCACTCAACAGCCAGACGGTGGTCTGGTGTACGATGAAAGTTTTGAGGAATTATAATTAGCTTCTTTTTTTTTTTTTTTTTTTAAATCTTGTGGCTAAAGAGATCAGTTGGGAATATGATTCACGTATTGTTGGCAAATTAGAGAAATATCACTGTAGGCTGCCTTTCCTGACATGACTAAACCAGGATCAGGCGGCGCAGGTTACAGGTAATCAGGGTCAGCCAAGACCCTGCGGTGGGCTGCCGATAATCCCACAGGTTGTGACTCACGCTGGCAGACTGTGACCTGGCCTGGGGACAGTGTGCTCAAGTGTCACGCTCAGTTCTTGATCTGTCTGATGAGATTAAGAGCGATCGCAGGATGACTTGGGGATAATCGGTAACGGCAACATGTGTGTCACAGTAGCTCGGCAAAAGAATGGAAATTGTTAAAACACAATTGAGTCTGCATTGTTGCAAATCCCTACGTGACAAGTATTGGCAAGGAAATGGCAAAATCACTCATCGGTCCTCAGCCGCAGACATTTTCCCCCTGTCTCCACCATGTGACCAGACCACAGGTTGCAGTAAAGACACTTGGGTCTGCAAGGAGACATGACAAAATGGAGGAAAATAAGGTTGGGGTTAGTCCAACTGGACAGCACACATGGAAATCTTTGCACTGGCGAAATCTTTCCTGGGTCCCAACAGAAAACGTCGGGTCCTTATGAGAAACACATTTCTGTGAGTTGGACGGAATATCTTTTCCAGATCCCGAGGCGACAGACCACTCCCCAAAAGATTAGGTTCCAATTGAAAATGGTTCAAATTTCAAATGTGTTTTAGAAACATACAAATCACTAAAACAGAAAACTGTGTTTTAAAGGCTGTACAACAGATAAAATGTGCAGACATAAAGGGCTGACTATTTTTCCACATCGTCCTGAATTTGAACTTGAACTCACATTTTGTGCAGAAATACACTCGGGCAGGAGACGGAACCACACTTGGGGGGGGTTGTTGAGTCCGAGCAGGTGTTAATACGAAATCACACGATTCCAAGAGAATGGAGACATGTTTGTGGTTCTCCTCCTGTCGTGCCCATCTGTGGCTCTGTGCAGACATTGTGTTATCACTACTGTGCACCACTGTGGCCTCACCCCCACAGCGACAAGGCCTGGGAGAAGACAAGGACGATTATTGTTGCAGACCACCCACCAGATACAGTGCAGTGCTGGGACTTTGCTAACTCGGTGCCATGTTGAGCTTCCACTTGCACCGCAAAATGGCTTGACGCAGAAACGGGTCAAGGCGGTTTTGTTGTTTATAAGAGAGCGCCTTGGAATTTTTCTCTGCTATTCCAGATCGCTTATAACCCTCTCCAAAGAGCACCTCGGATTAAACAATAAGTCCACATAGTGCTCCTTTTTAAACACCTTTTTTTTTTATTATTCCATGGTGCCCATTGAGGAGATCATATATTGTTTTCCTGTTTGCCGTCGGTTTAGGCTGTTAAATCTGACTGTTGTGTACATGTTTTGTATACTTGCACGGTGACTTTCAATAGCGGCGGCATCTATTAATTATCACGTGAAAGCACACGTTGCCACGTGGTTACACAATAATAACCACAAAGGTTTGACGTCAAGGGTCCCGCATTATACCCATTTTCAGGTGTTTAGTTCTTATCCCCAAATCTGGTGGAGCAGCCCCGCACCATTAATTATCCCAGAAACTCACTAGACCTCCAGAAAACTGGGGAAACTCTGAATTTCAGCTGACTGCGCACATCAACTGATGTTTTGTTGGGCCATCCTAAATGTTTGGAAGAGGGAGGAGGGGGGGGGCAAACACACACGGCGGCCTTGAGGGGAAACCAGCACCTGGCTGGGGAGGTATTTAACTCCTTGTGATGTTATATACGGCTGATTTCCAAAACTGAAAGCCATCAGCAAATTTGCAATTTAGAAATTTGCAGAGTTTGCAAAAAGCGGAGCAAGCAAAAGAAGTTTAGGATGGACTTCTCTCATTTCTGAGGTGTTCAGTGACAGACAAGAGACGTATTTTGAAGTTCAATGAACTGGGATCTTTAACGTACATGGGATGTGTTTGAGTGGCCCAAGTAGCTACTTACAAGAGCAGGAATCCGCCTGTTGCTCTGCTCCACATAACGCCCACAGGGACAGATGGTACCTATGATTGTTACGTCATTGTATGTCATTTCCAATTAGTCAGAGTCACTTAGATGTGTTGAGCCCCGTCAGCTGGGATCTTAAATCCACTGCGCGGCAATGGGATGAAATAAAATGGCAAGAATTGATCAAAGTCAAGGGCCTGTTTGTTTGTTTTTGGTATTTGGTGCAGACGGGGACAAAGCGAGGACGGCGGCTAACACAAGGTCCTTCCAAGAAAGGATTGACTGTGTGTTTGAAAAACAAAGATGAGATAACTTGCCAAGTTGTGTTGACACGTCTGGTATGTTTCCATCGTTAAAACTTAGCTATGACTCTGGCCTGAACCGACTTGACTCATGTCACCTCAAAGCTTGATTTCAAGACTGCCAGTGTGTCACAGAGACTAAACACTATGGTTTACTCACCCATAATGAGGATTAAATCTCTGTTTCTAATGTTTTGTTTTTTATCTTTTTTGTAGTAAAGGAAATGTTTGAACATTTCTATGTGGAAAACTTCCAAGTAGCTCACAAAACTTCAAAAAAGGTGGTGCTTTGTGGCAATCCTTAATAGGAGCCACTGTAATTGCACTTGGTAAATTAAAGCTGCAAGCAGCGTTCATAGACTAAAAAAAAACAAAAACAAAAAACTTTGAGGGAACTGTTTCAAAAAAATGTTGCCTATTCATTTGATCTTCTGATCTTGGAAGCCTACACCATGCCGATAAAAAACGTGTCTCTAATTTGTTATTAGATAGTTGAAACATTTATTGCCCTTTTTGCCTTGAAACAGAACTCAATGAGAATTTCAAAGACCTACTGTCTCAAGCAGTTTTGCTATGACTGCCAAAGAGAGATTTAATTGGACCAAATCATGGCACCCACTTCAGTTGTTTTGTTTGGTGTTAGTTATTCAACGATAACATGCTGCCTCAGCTTTACACTCCCAGTTGACCCCATTAAATATATATATATATATATATATATGGAGTTAGATTATACCGACAAATGGATCGATGAAGAAAGAAGAAATCATGTTTTACTCATGTAAAGGAAATGCTTCTTTTTTTTCTTTTTTTTTTTTTTTTTTTAAAAAAAGCATGTTGGTACAACTGTAACTGCTAAGGAAAGCATTTCTATGATGCGTCACATGAAAAATGTAGAATCTCCGTAGAATTATTAATGAACAGAGACCCAAGAATTACAACATAAAAGCATGTCTGAAAACACAAAGCAGAAACTTGTTTTCAGATGGCGGAAAGACCAAAACCTTTGTTGAAATATTCACCTGTTCACCATGGCTGGTTGACTCCTGTTTGACTTGGCGGATCAAAGGTTGCTCCTAACAGATGTAGATCACTGTGAGAACTTGTGCACTGAACCGACATTCTCAGAGAGAACACCTGCGGATCAAACTCACATCAAGACCTCAAAAAAGGACAATAAAACACAAACCAGCAGGCCAGAAACATAATAATAAGCTCAATGTCACAGGTGATAAAATGTGGGAATCACAACCAACGGTAATAAATTGTGCTAAAATGTTGTTACAATGAGGCAGCTTTTGAATAAACTACTGTCTCCACGGCTGCAGCTGTCCCCGACTTGTTTAATCCGGCTCTCTGCTGACTCATCACTTCTTCTTCTTTCAAGGTTGAGTTGCCCAGATTCAGATTGTCGGCAGCGTGGCCAGACCAGAGGGTTGGGAGAGAAAAGGTGACATCTTTTATCTTTTCTGCTTTCCTGGGCTTGACTGCACGTCGGTGAAACTTGCGCATCAGCACATTTCGGCCCTTTGATCCGACTGGAGGGAAGGCGGGCCGGGCCTGGCCACGAGGTGCTCTGCGCGTCTGGCGCCACAGTTGTTCCGTGACCACAGTTATTCCTTCAGCCTGAAGATGAAAGTGGTGGAAACAAAAGAAGTCGTTACCTCCGACCAATGAATCAAGAGCCCGGCGACATCTGACTGGATGACGTTTCAGGGCTGAGCGGCTCTCTGCTGTTGACACAATGAAGCCTCCTGCTTACTGGAGGATGAACGCGGATTCCCTCGCTCACATCCCAGTAAGCAGCAGGCTGTTGAAATGGAATATTGGACACGTGTGAAATTACAGCAGGTTGCAAAAAGAGTGTCAGGCAGAGCTAACCGTGCTGCTGTGTTTCCAGTAATGTCTGGGGTATTGAAAGTGCATTTCTTAGGACAAAATACAAAAGAATAAGTAATTTACGATTTGTAGAGATAAATGTATGCCTTTGCTTTTAAAAAACAAAACAAAAACAAATTTTCATCATAGCGCTTTTACTTGTTTTCTCAAATAAAAACATATTTCAGATTTATAAACAGCTTTCAAACTATTTGGGAAGAGTTTAATAAATGATAATTGTAATAGACAGATAATAAAGAGTGACTCACATGGCGAAAATAACTACCAATCCATTTCTGGGCAGTTTTGCCCTATTTTGTTAAGCTCAGCCTTTCCCGATGTTTGAAGCTTGTTTTTAAGGGTCATTCTAATGAACAATAATCAGGTAGATTTCAGGGTTTCTCACGATTATATTGTTATTCAGGCACTGAAACATCTAGACAGAACCTCCATCCCATCAGTCAAACAGAAAGTAGGTTACGTCTCTTTGCGGGCATCTGTTAAATATGGTGTGCCTCAGGACTTGGTACCAGGCCCAGCAGTTATTGTTTGAACAAAACGGATGTAATTTTCTCCAGCTAAAACCAGGCAAAGTAGAGAAGGGGGTCACCGAGTGCCAGAAGAGGGCAAAACAAATTTCAATATCTGATGTCTCTCGCACTTCTGTTTGTAATATCACAGCTGTTTGTTACAAAAACCGTTGTGTTGTCCAGTGTGACGGTGATGGATTATGAGCGTCACATTAGCTTGTGTAATCATGTCTTTTGGCTATCATTATACAACTTATCTTCACCACAAATCATTATTACATCCATTCTAGTGCCATATTCCTTAATATTCATCCTGACTCCAGTGGAGCGCCCATAAAATATGAATAAATAAATAAATAAATAAAAGGTGACATTTACACCGGTGCATGTTCAATCTGGGTTTCAAAGCAATTACTTGGAGGTGAAGCTGAGAGGATATTACAAACTCACGGCCTGGAGGTTGTGGAAAAATCTGGCTGGTGCAAGAAAATCTGGCCAGCTGACTGAGACCTTTTATTGAAAACATTTTTATGACACATTTAATTCACATTTAGATCTAGTTCAGTTTTACAATGTTTTGCTTTGTGGCACGGTTTTGTAAATAACAGAAACAAAGATTTCTATTTTTTTTTTTTTTTTATCATAATGCTTTTTATTAACATGGTTGCAAATAGTTTTGTCATGAACAATCGAAAATGTCCTTGAGTCTACAACAAAACAAGAAGTGAAAAGTAGAAATAGTATGTGAGGTATATTTAGTTATGCAAAGAAAACTGACATGTAGAGATAAAAACACTTTTTCAACTTTTTCAAAATGTGAAACCCCACACTTGCCTTACAGCTGTTTTTCAAAACTACATGTTGAAAGAATGCTACTGCCTATTTCCCTTTTTAAAGAAACAAAAAAATAATAATTTTGATCATTAATAACTTTCTTACTTTTTTAAACTTTAACATCCTATTTACGTCTTTTTAAAACTCCTGATACAGTTGCCCAGGCTTTTGAAAATGTGTTGCTTTAATCCACCGTGCGGTTTTGCATTTCACCCGTTTTGGCACTTCTTGTTTGCCGAACACATTTTGTAACCAGATCAGGCTACAGTTTTATCCGTCCTTGCGTGTTTTCTTGAGCTGCTAGTGTCTCCGGCTCTTCAGGCGGCGTGTCAAAACCAAGGAACGTGAAAAGACTGAAGGGGCGTTTCCAGAGGGAAATTAAGACGATCACGCTGCTAAATCAACTGACCTCACTCCCTCCGAGCCCTCCAGCTCGAGGTCTGGTCCGGCTGTCATGCGTCAGGAACATTTAATTTCCTTGATGAAAGCCCAGTGTCCTCGTTCCCAGTCACCGCTTGATCTGCGTGTACGTAAGTCGGCCTTGGAGAGGTTTGCGTTTTGGAAATGTGGGCCGCGAAACGGTGAAATACCGACATACCTCGACAAACAGCTACCTGGGAAAATTAGAGCATGCTAAACCCTGAGGCTGCTACGTTTAGCTTTGTGCTTAAGTTAGAAAAAAAGGGAACATTGGGATGTGATACAGTCAGCTGGCTGAGATGGTGTCACATGAACCCACAGCATTTTTTTTTCCCCGGTAAGATGCAGATGAGATTTTACAGCCTGGACACGAGCAACACGAGGCTCTTCCTTCCAGAAGAGCTTTTACTGCGAAAGGCGCAGAGACGTCAGCCACGGTGACCCCGTGGCCTCAACACTGCGCCGCCCTAAGGGACTCAAACACCCCTCCCTCCAGTCTGGTCCAATACTGGCTTGGAGGAGGTGTTCCCTGCATTGCATCGGCAGAGTGGGGGGATGGGAAGGACACCCAGGAGGGTCTCCTCGGTTTCTAGGAACTGCAGCTGTTGGCGGGAAAAATGCTCCCTCATTCAACATTCAGGCCCACCCTCCCCCCACCCGCCGCCATTCCCCGCTTTGCCTTTCTGCTCCCGAGCCGCTGCCGTCGACCTCGCTCGCACATTCCCAACCAAAGAATAGGGATTAAAAACGACGGAGGCAAGAGAAGTGTTGTACCAAATATATTATGAAGTACAAGGATTAGTTCAACAATGTACATCAACATAAAAGAGTTAAAAAAAACAAACACTTATTTTTCCTTCCCTTCTTCAACTGAAGAGAGTTTGTATAAAAATGTCTGGAGTCCGGCTACTTTTCCTACTGCAGGGAGCAAGCAGTGAATCCTGGTGAGTCGGCAGGCACTCAGCCTGAGCCTGCCTGCTGGCGGGGGGCACTGCAGAGTCTTTACCTGAGCCGGCGACCGGCGGAGCGTCGCTTAGGCAGCGCCTCAGTAGCGCCCTCTACCCCCTCTACTCCCTCTCCCCCTGCCTCTGCCTCTGCCTCGGGCGCTGCTCAGGTGTCCTGCCGAGCGCCGCAGCTTCTTCCGCTCCTCATGGTGGTCCCGCTCCGCCTGCTGCTGCTTCCTCTGCTGCTCCGACTGTGAACGACAGGCACGTGGATTAATGTCCCGCACGCGCTCCTCTCCTAACTGTTCACCGGTGAGGCAGAACCAACGCCGCAGGGTCCATCGCCACTGTCCTGCACGTCTAAAGCCGACACTTGCTGGATAGTGCGAGGATTACACAAGCACTCGGCAACATATGAAAGTGCACCAGGTCATATAGTCCAGTGGTCCCCAACCACCGAGGTCATTAGGTACACAGAAATAATCATTAACGTCCATTAACTTAATTCAGTTTTATTTATTATCCGAGTCTGAACAATTTTATTTTGGAAAATTACCAGATTCTCTCCGTTACATCCATCTACGGCTCAACTCTCGCCGCATGTCAAGGCGCTCGTCTCGGTCCCATGATACGCTACCACTACATTAAACCCACCAGTCAGCAAGCTAGCGAGCAACATGAGTGAAAAACAAACGTCTTTGGAAAGAGGAAAAGGCCCAGTGAGGAGACGCAAGAAGAGGCCACGACTTCCAAGAAACAGGAAGCAACGTTTAACAGACAGATACCAGCACTAACTGATTTTATCTCGACAGAAGATTCCTACGCAACAAGCCCACCCTGCTTATCATGCGGCGACTGGCGGCTCTTTAATGAGGCAGTGAAGCCTTCAAAACTGCTTCACCGCTCAGAGACCAAGCAGCCTGCATTAAAAGCCCAGCAGCCTTTGGAGTGTTGAGAAAGAAAAACAGCGTATGTTACTCATGTTTATGTTGTTGTCGCCATGTTCAGAGGACGCTGCTAATAAAGTTCCAAACGTGTACAGAGTGAATTCACCTTTATTATTATATTTAGAAAATACCACAGTTTTCATGCTGGTCCCTGAAAATACTGCCTCACATTAAACCGGGCCGCTCATACTGTATAGTCCACCCATTCTTTTCATTTTCTATTATTTTTTTTAAATCTCTTCATCTCATGTCCAAAAAGCAGCATGTTTAGCCCACTGTTTACAGCCTCCTGCTGAAACAGATATTTGGAAAAATAGAAAAAAAAAAAAAATAGAAATAAAAACAAAAAACCAAGACGGTCATAGGCCATATTGAGCCAAGACCTGGCTGGGGGTGTGGTCACAAACATATTCCCTATGTGATGTCACAAAGGGCTGGATTCCTGAACTGTTTTTTTTTTTTTGCACAAAGTTTTGGAAAGGTTAAGCAAGAAAAAGATAGTTAACATTTCAGGTCAAGACAGACAAACATTATGACTGAGTTTTGAATAATATTTAATATTCAAGGCTTGAATCAATTTGGTTCTAAAAAGCACCGATCTCATTTGAAAAACCAAACTAAAACAAATGTTTTCCACTTTGTGCGGGTTTACCTTTTTGAGCGTGAACGTCAGCTGTTTGCTGCCCACCGCGCTGTCGGCCACGCTGCTGGTTCCCGAGTGCTCCTCCAACTTCAGCCGCTCCTCCAGAGACGCCCTGGGGGAAGACGCACACTTAGAACTTCCCTGCCATTATGGCAAAGAAATCGATTTCAGAGCGTTTAATCTGCGGAAGACATCTTGCGGGAATTGTCTAGTCTTAACAGGAACGATCCGGTTCGTCTCGCTTGCAGACAGCTGCAGAGCCCGAGGCGGAGAGAAGAACTCTCTCAGCGAGGGCTCATTGCTTGGATCAAACTCACACCTCCATGTAAGACATTTGTAAAAAAAAAAAAGAAAATGAAAAAATAACCAAACCACATACTTCTGGAGTTTCTGCTTGTGGGCCATGTCGTTAAAGCTTCTGAACTCTTCCCCGGCTCTGATCTGATAAAACTGGGGCTGGCTGCTCTTCTTCTTGCCCTTGGCTCCGCCGGAGGCCACATCCTTCCCATTTTGCTCGCTCTCCAGCAGGACCGTGTCGCGGTCGGCCTCCTTCCTCTCCTGGCGGCGCCGCAGCCAGTTCTCCTGCCGCATCATCCTCCGCTGCTCCCGCACCTCCTCCACCCAGCTCTTGTCGTCGTCCGAGCTGTCCTCCTCGGAGCTGGCTCGCCCCTCTGGCTCCTCGTCCTCCTCCGCCTGGATGCACGCGGTCGGAACCAAGGAAGGCAATCAGCTTAAGGCGCGTAAAAAATGCACGAGTGTTTTCTTTGATTTTTAATTGAAGCCAACTGCTGTGTTTCTATGACGGTTTTTCGCAAAATAAAAGCGATATTTCTAAAATTTTGACAAAGTATAAGTGCGGGTGCAGGTGTTTCCACTGAATGGTGCGAAGCGCATAAGCCGTAATTCTCGTAAAATCTCGTCCCGTGAGATTTATGAGAAAAACCTAAACCTATCGCTAAAAACCTTTTAGCGATATTTGTTTCGAGGTTTTTCGAAATTTAGGTGTTTCCATTACCCGTGTTTTTATTGTTATATTTAGGTTTTGCGCAATTCTAGGGGTAATGGACACGCAGCTTATGTTGCTTCAAAGTGGCTACTGCGAGTCACGATAGCATTCCGGTGTTTGATTGCGAGTCTGACAAAACTGGTTTTTGGGCGTTGACATGATCAAAGTGTCACCTGTTGGGCTGCAGCGGCCTGCTGAGCCAGCAGACGCAGCTTCTTCTTCCTCTTCTGTTCCACCTTGGAGACGATGGGGTTGAGGAGGCGGAACTCCTCGCTCTGCTCGTCCACCTGATACTCGGGGTTCTCGAACATCACCTTGAACCTGTCGTCTCCCAGGATGCTGGGCAGGGCCTGCAGATTTATTTTTTTTTGGGGGGGGGGAAGAAGAAAAAAAAAATCACAACTTTTAGTTTTATTTTCCAATTGACGAGCAGGTTTGGACAAAAACGAAGGCCGCCGCTGGATTTCCTCACCTTGCCCTTCTTTTTCCTCAAAGCCACGTCAGCGTCGTCGTCGCCTTCCTCCATCAGCTTCAGGGCGAGCTCCTTGTTCACCTTTGGCAGCTTCTGTCTCACGCACGCACACAACAACAGGAAGAGCAACTCATCAGAGCCAATTGTAAACAAACAGTCTCAACATGACAACCGATCCAGACGACATTTGACAGTTTGACTGTTGGTTTCGACTGAACTTTGTGCGAATTGATGGATCGCTGTGATGTGACATGAAGACAGCGGCCCATCTCTGGACAAGACAACACGTTACATTTCACCTGCGTGTTGCAGAACAAGGAGAGCGACATCGTACCTTGACCTGCACTCTCTGCGTCCTGGACTCCTCGATCTTCTGGCGGATCTTGTCTTTGCGGTACTCCGCGTACGCAAAAGGATTGGCCATGCTCTTCACCTGCGGCCACGCAAAGACAGGGACGACCGTCAGAACCAAACCGACACCCTTTTGTGTTTTCTCTCCTCCGAAACGCAGCAAGTTTTTTTTACGCGCACCTTGTGATAGAGCCTGATGTCCATGAAATAGCCGTGCATGTAGGCTCTCAGCAGGGAGGAGCCCACCAGGTGAGACAGACCTGATGGAAATAACAAAAAACACACATTAAATAAATAAAGCCACTGTGCTTGACAAGCAACAGGGGGGGGGGGAGTTCTTCCTGATCTGGCGCTCAATATTGAAGTTTGCGACCGTTTGGGACAACTTGAAGTCCTCGCGACAGCTGCGTCGCCTCCCAAATATAGCGCGTCCATCTCCCCGAGCTCACATAAAGAGCATTTTCAAATAGATTCCACAGCCAATTAGCTTCCTTCAGGGATACAGAGGGAGGGGTGGCAGCAGGGCTAATGTTGCACGGTGGCGAGAAATTGGATTGGACCAAGTAAACGTGACAGGTTTTTTTTTATTTTTTTTTTTATCCTCTTTACTAACACTTTCTATTGTGTCGGCACGAGACTGACGCATAATATGAATGTAAAAAAAAAAAAAAATAAAAATCCCGAAACTTTTCTGGTGTGTCAGCAAGGTCGACGTCATTGGATAATGATAACGAATCGCTATTGTAGGTTTTTTCTTTTGACCCGTTGTATAAGAGCGGCGCTTTGAAGTGTGTGAAAATACACGAGAGACGGCTTAAAGGTGGGGTCAGAGGTCATCGAGCCGCTGTGGAAAAAGCTGCAGCAGTTTCCAGGAGCCGGCGCCTTTCACCACGGGAATGTGGAGGAAAGGGCCCTTTTCAGGAATGTCGTCAGCGCTCCTGCAGTTATGCAACCTTGGCGGCGGTTACGCAGCTCCTGTAAGTCAACACCGCTGCTTCCCGCCTCCCCCCCCAACCCCCTCCGTCCACGGCAGCCAACCACCTTCCTGCTACTGGTCATAAGATCCGGTGACTGCTGAGCCGGCATTCCAATGTTCATTCAACCCTTAGAGTGTGGACCCCCTCACCCACCCACTCACGCAAGCATGCAAACACACACAGCTCTAGACGTAACTTCCAGAGCGGCATTTTAGGCCAGTTGTTGTAGATTTGGGATCAGTTTGGGAGCTTTTGTTGGAATTTGGGACATTAAATCTCACCCAGATTTTCCAGGTCCTTCCGGGTGAGGAATTTGTAGTCGTCGTACACCGTGCTCTCCGGACTCTCCTCGAGCTCCTCCGTCAGGTTGTCCAGGAATGAGCACCACCGGGGTGCAGGGCCCAGAGCCTGACCACACACACACACAAACACACAAATAGAGAGTTCACATTTAGACTTTGCGAGTAGGTACGAAACCTGACGTCTGTTTGAGGAGACAGAAATAGATCAGCCGTCCGAGGTTGCGTTTCCTTCTCCATTTGGACGGAGGTGCACGCTCTCTTTCTCTCCCCAACACCCAAAGGCTCTTCTCCTCGGGTTAAGTATCACTCTTCACAGCTCTGCATTGTAAACCGCAAGTTTAATCTTTCTTTGTTTCGTATCCCTCTCTGAACCGTGCCAAATCCTGGGTTCCAGCACTGGGGGAAAAAACCAGGCTGTTCCATCAAGATGGAAATGCTACAGCAGCTGAGGTCAATGAATGAATCACGCAGTCATTCAACAGAAGAGTCAACCAATTGGACTGGCTCCCTTTGATCCTATGACGGTTAATGTGAATGGAACCATTGATTTCATGACCTCTCTCTCCCTCTCGGCCCCACAAAGGAGACGACGACCAGCTTCCCCTGATCTTTCCTTTCGAGGCTGGACAATCCATACGTGACTTATCACGGAGGATGATTCAGTTGCAGTGAGTCACATCGCCGTGATCAGTGTGCCGTTATATCACGTCCAAGCAGTCCTTTTCCAAGCCTGGGAACTAGGTTTGCGTTGGCGACCAAACTGCAAAAAGGTCTTGTGAACGTTGGCAACGTCGTAAAGGCTGCGTTCACACTGCAGGCGAATCTGATTCAAATCTGATTTTTAGGGGGGCTGGCTTTCCACACTGGTTTTAGCAAGTGTACAAATGGGATCTGGCTCTGTTCAGACTGGGGCAAAAACTAAGTCGATTGCATTGGGTCTTGCGTCGCATAGAGTGACGTCACGGACAGTCAAAACCCATTGGTGTGTTTGGAGCTGTTCACACTGAGACGCATCTGTCCAATTACGATTCCAAACTACCACCCGAAGGTGGTTTCAATCCGTTTTCCAAAAATCGGATACCATGTGATCTGTGCTGAAAATCGAACTTTGGTTGGCAGTCTGAATGCGGCCAAAGTGCAAAGTTTCTTCCATTACGTGTCGACGTTCCAACTGTACAACTCAAAGGAACATGGGGCTGGGGGTGCATTATGCTGACATGTGCATTCAGCCACTGATGTCTTTGAAGTGCGCAGGCTTGACGTCGCCTCAGAGTCAGATTCAGCAGCAACTCATCCGCTTGATGCTGGAACTCGGTGGTTTTAATTGCAATGCTCAACCTCCAAGAATAATAATTAAAAAAAAAAAAAAAAAAAATTAGATGACGACTACATTTTATTTTAAGGCACGCTCGTGAATTTCAAATAGCCAAAGTATTTGCAGCTGCATGGTACACTCTGCGGTTGTGGCTGCCTCGGTCGGGCTAAACGGGACGACTGACAGCGTTGAGTTCACCGCGTCTGAACAGTGTGGCCCATTGTATCAAGCAGACAGCAAAGTTTAAGTCACGGCGGACACAGGGGCAGGTCGAACTCTGCTCTATGATTTGTGTGTGTGTGTGTGTGTGTGTACGTGAGGGAGTGGGGGGCAGCACTCGAGCATTCTTTGGATTGCTGTGTCTGGAAACCGGACTAACAATATGGCGGTGTGCCGATTTTTCCCAGTGGCCACTCGAGGTACCGCAGCAAAAAAATCCTATGGGCCCAAAAAATGCGAGTCATAGCAAATCTTTCTATAGTAGATTTTTCAGTTCTGCTCTTTCAGTTGTTCAAAAAAAAAAAAAAAAAAAAGCTTCCGGGTCCGTGTCAAGCTCATGCAAACAGTCAAGTCAGGAAAGTTCAAACGGGAACAATCTTGGTTATTTCTGCCATTTGCACGCTACTGGAAATAAAGCCGCATAAACAGGCATTGCACGTAGGATGACGTCAAACCCCAGGTCGAACACCCGGCTTCCTGTATACACACAAACAATAAAGTGGAGGTTTCTGAAAATCCACCCCCGCTGGAAGGAGCTTCACGAAAATCTCCATTTTTGGTTTGGCTATAAATGTGTTCGCGTCAGGACAAAAGGCCCAAACCGCACAGGAAAACCTGCCATCGCACTCAATGGGAAAAAAAACTATTGAGAGATTTTTACAAGATCTGAATGCACATTGAGACTTCAGTGAAAAGATCCGCCTTGATACTTTTGACGGGGAGAAGAGTCTCTCCCTCGAGGCGGGTGGTGCGCTGCAAAGTGCACACAAAAAACCGAATGAGCAAACAAAGCACAGTGGAGGACTGGTTTTCACACTGAGTGAACTACTGAGTCAGCTGCAGGTGACACGGCGGCGCGGTGGTTAGCGCCGTTGGTTGTGGGTTTGCAACCCCGGCTGCCTGCCACAGTGCGAAGACATTCACACTGGGCTGACTGGCGGCGCTGTGGGGAACCACCTTCACCCGAAGACCCCCGAGACTCGAGACCTGCGACCCGGAGTGCAGGGTAAGCAGCGACGGAAAGAGAAATTCATCAATGAATCGTCTCCTGAAACCTGGAGCAGACAGAGGATGGAAGCCGACACTATTCCAGCACGAGACCGACCCGAATACTACCGGTTCAGATTCTCCATCGAGATCAACCGGGCCATTAAATCTTCAATTAGATTCTCATCTGAATATCCAACATGTTTTTATTTTCATTTTATTTATTTGAAGGTGCTGGTGTTAGCCAGAGGCTCATTTTCAACCGCAGTCCTCTGGCCTGATCCTGAACCATAGAAAAGGGACGCAAGGGTGACAGTATATAAAAACAGGGACACAGGAGATATAAAATTGGAGTTAAACCATCAGACAATGACACTAAATAGGAGACGGTCAATACCAGACCCGGAGAAAGTACGGCCCGCTGGGTGTCCCTGTCCAGCCCGCGTGAGGCCAGTCACAAATTCCGCGATCTACCGGTCAATCGCAAAGGTAGTTTGGTATAATCGCATGGAGTGAGAGGGAGATAGATAGAAAGAAAGAGAGAGAGAGAGAGAGTCGCGAAGATCCCGCCCCCTTCCACGTGCAATTTCCCAACAGCACCATCCCACCCACCCCGGCATTTTAATAAAGGATTCATTAATCATTTATTAATCAGTAATAAATGATTGAATTCCCTATGAAGGACTCGGCTGGCAGAACAATTGTGCCATTAATCTCTGGAATGTCCCCATTTGTCCAAAGTAAAGTACACGCAAAAACACACCCTCTCCAAACCCTCAGCCGGCTGACGCAGTGGGTCGCAGTGCAATTTGCCTGATAGCTTTACCTTCAGCACAGGCTTGTGCAAACGTGATCGCTGAGCGGAAACGGAGGAGGCGCTCGTCTCCTCCCACACGTGTCCTTCCTGACGTGTGAGTCACTCGGAAGTGCTGCCGTGCTACTGTGGCGAATGAAAGGAGGGGTCACGTTGTCTGTGATACGCCCCCACCCAAGCTATTGACACCCCAGATCTTCTCCTTTTGTGTGCGCTTTTGTCCTCTGACACAAAAATGTTTTCTGATGACCTCGGCGGACGAGTGAAACAATGTCAAGAGAGGAGACGGCGGAACAATAGCTGCGTTTCCATTACCCCTAAAATTGCGCAAAACCTAAATATCACAATAAGGAAAACGGTATTGGAAACGCCTAAACTTCAAGAAACCTCTCAAATTTGGCTGAAAGGGTTTTTCACACTCTCACGAGGTGGTTTTTCAGACGGATCGAAATCGCGGTATATCGCAAAAGTCTCATGGAAAAATTTTTTTCCTCGCATTTACGCGTCACCGGACGTGAAGTACCCAGTTAGATCCCTTTGCAAGGCCACCTTTAAATTTGTCTCCTTCAAAACACCCGGAAAACGCAGCAAAGCATCGACTTCAGCAGGAGGCTAATAACAGAGGGCTAAATATGCCGTTTGTTGGAGGGATGCAGAGTTGTTTTTGCTACCAACAAGGCAAACAAGAAAAAAGATAGTAAGAATTGAAACCTGAACAGAGGAGTCTGTGGAATATTATGTGGAAATGACTGAATAAATGTGTAATTGTGCACAAACTGCCCTAGTTCACCCCACTTGTTTGTTTGTTGTGCACAGCGTAATCCGATCGATCACACATCACGAGTAACAGACTATCAACAGGCGAGGGCTGCTCACAGAGACACAAAGGAGGAAAACAGCATCACGCACATGCACATGCACACGCACGCCCGAAGGGCCAGAAAACATGACGGTCACCGTGGCTGCCAAACACACCCAGTTGCAGCGCTGAAAGTGGCCCAGTTGGCTGCAAACAGGGACGCGCCAATTTGCCGTTTGAGCGAAACGAAGGTGCGAGTGTTCGGAGGCACCCGGGAGGAGCAGGAGCGCTGGGCACTCAACTCACCGGGATGTAGAAGGTGCTCATCTTGGGGTCCTCGTTGGCGGTGAACATCATACCTGAGAGCCAGACAAGACAGCATGAGTGAGGACGGACGTCAGGAGACTGCCGATAGAGGCAATCTCGGCGTTTCGGTCGCTAAATTAAAGGCCTGCGTGCCCACCAGTTGGGGGAGACATTTCCAGACCTGACGATATGAAGCTTTCCACCAACTGCAGCGTTCAAACAAATGTTTTTTTGTTAATTCTTTATCTACAGTTCTGTTCTCTTTTTGCAGCTTGATTCCTCACATACTGTAAAACTCACACTGTTGCCATTATTATAAATGCTGTGACATTGCCACCCTGTAAGGATGGAGTCTCATTCAGAAGCATTAAAAAAAAGGAACAGAAACAACATATTTTATCAACTCCAAATAGTTATTTGTATGAAACTCCTCTTTATAACGTGAGGGGGAGAAAAGAAAAGGTCAACACAAGTGGGGTTGTTTTGTAATGTGGCGCCATCTAGTGGCGGAAATCCGCAGAGCAGGTTGCAAAGTGAGATCTTTGTGCGATCCTCCACTTCTGCTGTGACAGTTGTAACGAGGAGATTCAGGCTGTGCTCACCTGAGTCAGGGTACATGCACACGTCGTTGATGTTGGTCTGCGGCTGGATGGAGGAGAACACCTTGCCCTGCGGTGCACAGAGGGACCAAAGTGAGTCAGCTGCACAGACGTCAGTGTGTTAGCTCCAATTTGTTTTTCCTTTAAGAAGCGGTCGAACGTGGCTGAAATATTCAAAGCCCTACGGTGTCTCTGTTCCACATTTTGATGATCTTGGAATCGGCAGACACGACGAGATCCAGCGGATCGTGGAAGCTGAGCGACTTGATGGGCAGGCTGTAGAAGTGGTCTTTGACCAGCAGCGGCTGGTTGGAGCGGAGGTCATAGAGCAGCACCTACGGGACCAAATAAACAACAAAATCAGAGTCCTAAAGAAGGTGCACGTCATATAATTACATGGAAATATGAGCCCTAATTCTGCTTTACCTGTCCTGTGCTGGTGCCCACTGCCATGGTGAGTGAGCCGTTGAACTTCAGGGCGCTAACGGAGGGCAAACCCTGGACTCTGTCGGCACACAGAGACACAGAGAATTAAAAGACTGCATCAACAGGAGGTGACGGCCATCTCCAGGGTTCACGGCGGCAGGGTGGTCCATACTCTGTCCCCTCGGTGAGGCTGCTCAGGGCGCAGTCCAGGGTCCCCACTCGGTTCCGAACACGAGGGTCCCAGCACTCAACTCTCCCCTGGTGGTCAAACAGAGGAGACGTCACAGTGGGTGAGGCAAGAACACAAAGACTAAAGGAAACAGAAGGTTTGTAACTGATTTTGTTCATCTACAGCAGCCTTGAAAAAAATTGAATAAAATAAAATAATCTATAATCAAAAATGAAAAGTAATGTTCTCAACTGATCCAACTGACCGCTTGGAAAATGAAAAATAATAAAAATGACACATCTTACTGACCTTAAAAATGACTTATTTGACAATTTCTTAATCAGCAGAGACATTCTCAAGTTAACGGTTGGTTTTAATCCACCCTGAAATTTGACCAGTGATTCCGACTTCTGTTTAATATTCAAACACGCGTTCACTCTTTCTCTCTCTCTCTAGCACGCGCACTCACGCACAAGCACAGCCTGCGTTGGCACTGACCTCAGAGGTGCCTGTGGCGAACAGATGATGGACGGGGTTGATGTCACACACGTTGTTCTCTCTGGGGGAGAGAAGCATTATGAATATCAGCTGAGAGAAACTTTTCAACATTTATTCCAGAATAATAGCTTAGTAATAACAAGTCTAAAGTAGGATCATCAAAAAACATCCAATTAAAATGAAGACTTGTGTGTACTTTGTGTTGAAATGACTGGCTTTGAATGACAGCATGTGCTAGAAGGTTTCATAGGTGCGAGATATCAGTTGTGATACAGTTACTGTCTATTATTTCAGCTTAAAGGATAAAAAAGAAAAGAAAAGATGTAACGCTTGTTGTACTCACACAGCATCCGTCTGCAGTGAGTTGAGGAAACGTCCCTGTTCCAGATTCAGCCTGTACACCTCCGAACTGCAAGTGAGGACAAAAACAGTCATGCCAGCGATGTGTTAAGAAGATGAAACACGACGGGGATAAATCTCTGATTTGCACAGTCTCTCACCTGGCACCCACAAAGTAGAGGTCACAGGAGGGGTAGTGGTAGGAAATGTCCCGTCCAAACTTAGGAATGCGGGTCTTGTAGTAGCGTCCGTGTTGGGAGTGGAACTCCACGTAGCGGTCGCTCAGCAAAAACACCAACTGCGCAGTGAAGGGGAAACAGACGGTTAAAACCCAACGTGCAGTTTTGCAGGCAAAGACACTAAAGAACACGAGTAACGACGGTGTCAAATTTAGTCCACAGAGAGCATTTGTGCAGAGGAGAAACTTGGAAGTGAAAATCCCAAACCTACCTTGGAGTAGTCCTCGGACAAGATGTCAAAAGCCACGACTTCAGGGGAGAAAAAGACAACAGTTATTTCTCATGTTCAGCGGCAGGAAGAGTCGGTGCCATGCAGTCAGCCGACTTACCGTCAGAATCCAGGCAGCGCTCAAACTTCAGTGACAGCTGGTAGGTGTCGTAGCAGCGGATCCTAGGTTTGTACGTGCCTTGGAGAAAGAGGGAATATACAGTGAAGCGACTGCCTTTTTGTTCTGTTACCAGCTGCGCTTTAGGTCTTCACATCTTTGAATGGAGAACGAAGAAACGGCGAGGGCTCCACTTACCTGCAGCCAGGACGAACTGGCCGTCCTTGGACACCTTGATGGAGGTGGCCACAGTTGGCATTTCAAAGTCCTGGATGAGCTCAATCCTGCGCTGGATGTCTGCAAAGGAACGTTTTGTTTTTGTTTTTTTTAAATTGCCATGAAGTCACATTGAGCCACTTTACAATACCGTGAGATTTTACTAAACATTTTTATTGAATTTTCACACAATCAAACAAAGAGCAGCGCACACAAAGTCTACATACAATCCACACACTTACTGTGACACTTGAAACATATAAAGATTAACCTACCAACATCTTTCTTCTGCAGCTGTCTTTTCTTCCGGTCTGACAGCCACTGCAACGACGGTTAGAGGGCAATGTAATTTTGCAATTAGATATGAAATAGAATAAACCTAATATTGCCCATTTATGGTCGTCCTACGCGAAATAAGCAGGAAGCTCTGGGGAGTACAGTCAAAAATACTTTGGTCTAAGGCTCTGTGACTCTTACTACCAAATGTAAAATTGCGGTGGAATGCCATTAACAGAAAAAACAAAACAAAACAACAACATTCGGAGCATTCATGTCATAACCAAAATAAAGATGTTACAAAGCTACACACTTTTGTGACGTGAAAGTGTGTTAGCTAGCAAGTTAGCTCGACTCCCTGTAAGCCACAACTTTAGAGGCTGCAAACGGGAACGTTGCAGAGTTTCGGGAGCGTCTTACCTCCGGAAGTGATTTTCCATGGCTCAAATTGTAAATCTTCACGTCATTTACGCTGGATATCTGCATTTTACTACGTTGTCAGGGCTCTGGGCAGCACATAACACTGTATCAGTGAAACACCGGTGTGCTCCACAGTACCCACGTTGTTGTTTGTCTACATCCGGGATTTTAAACAAATATGGCGCACAAGCTATGAGGTTGCATTACCGCCACCTGTCGCACAGGAGTGGAAGCTCACGTAGATGTATATAATGGCCTCAAAACCCCCGTGTGTGTTTTTTCATTTGGTCTAATTACACTTCTATGAATGAAAACTCGATAATTTAGCTATCTGCTTCTTTTAAAACTTTAAATGTGATTTAGTTAGACGTGTGTGACGTATTAAATGGCTTTGAAACACAGTATGATTTTTTTTTTTTTTTTATTTATTTATTTATTTTTATATACAGTTGTGTAAATTCTATCAAGAAAAGTGAAGGAATATGGCAAGAGCAACAAATCTGCACAATTTACATGTGTGTTCATTCCAGCCACCCCAGAGTGAAGCAGTTGTTCACTTCAACTGAAAATGCTGTCTTCCAGCTGCCTGTGCTGCTGGAAGACAGTGGGACGTCCCTTTATACACCGTCAGTCTTGCAATCAGTCACTCACTCACTCATCTCAGGGGAAGCAGCTATTTGGACCTTCTAAATTAGTGGACTATCATGAGGAGAACCTGACGGTAAGAATCTTGTATTGTAGTGTGTCTTTCCGATTTTGAATATGTCATAATAATAAGGAAAAACTGTGGCAGATTTTGTGATACATGCCCTGCAGTCTTTATGTACACATGTTTTGTGAGAATTCAAAACCTTTGGCTTGTGTAAACTGCTAATGTTTACACTGCATTTATATATCGACACAATAGCGTGATACGTCATTGAAATGATGGATTGTTTGCTAACCAAACTTGTTTGCACAGGAAGTTTTAAACATTACTACCACTGACAAGGAGTCATGACGGACCTGTGGTTGATTTCTGTCCCACTGGATAAGACCAGCATCACCAGTGTGGAGAAACTCAGGCAAACCATTGACAAAACCAACCTGGCTTCATGCTTCATGTTCTCCATCCCGGACCTGAAGGTGAGTTTCAGCTGCAGAGTGAAGCTGAGGTAATTTTAAACAAAAAAACTAGGAAGGATAGCACATGCATGTAAATGTAAATGTCCTCATACAGTACATCAGGAGAGTGTAGCAGAAACAGGGGATGGTGTTTGGTGTCCTTCTCCGGTAAAGTCCGGCAGCTCAAGTTGCTCCTGACAAAATTTCCATCCCGACCCATTTCACTCTTACAAGCCAGGAGTCACCTTCACAGAGCATGTTTTAAAGAGTCGAAGCACAAGTGCAGTGGAGCTGCTCGGCTTTTATCGTCCTGAGCCCACTGTGATGTCGGCTGGGTGACAAATCGGCCGCAGTGACACTAATGGCGCTGCCTGTCCTGCGACTCCAGGTGGGAATTCTGGACGGTCTGCTCAGCGCTTCCGATGATCTCTGCAGGCTCGACACACTGACTGAAAGGTGAGAAAGCCAATGTGCGAAGAGCCCGCCTGATACGCTGCCCCCCCTATGTAGGACATGACACTTTGACTCATTGCAGTCAGCAGCATGATTCATTCATCACAAAGGGGAGATTTGCCTGCCCGATTTTTATTTGTGTGTTTGTGTGCGAAAAATTTAGACCTGAGATCTGATCTAATTTGAATTTCAATTTGCTCTCAGTCAGATCCAAACACAGATGATTTTGATGTGATGAGTTGTGACATAAGCAGGAAGGAACAGGAAGCAGACCTTGAAATTTCCTGCTCTAGCCAATATCATCAATGATGACATTTCCTGAAAGAGAACTTAAACAGTGTCATTATTCATGATTGTTGCTATTATTGTTAATATTATTATTATTATTATCATTATTATTATTGTTATTACTGCCCACGCAGCGTGATCAGGAACACATGCCAGTGTATGAGGGATGTGATGGAGCAGTCCAATGACAAAGTGCTGGAGAACAGCCTGGCTAATGGAGGTGAGTGCAACACACACACACACACACACACACACACACACAACCCCCCCCCCCCCCCCCAAAGTTAGCAGTGGTTAACACACCCTACTGAGAGCAGTGGTCGGTTGCTCCAGGCTGTGGACGTAGAAGACTCGCTATGCCAGACTTGCTCGCTGGACTTGTTAAACTTCTCACTCTCTAAGTAAAAAGACCAAAACTAAACATTTATTCTGCAGAACACCCATATTCAGATTGATGACAGGATTAACAAAAAAAAAAAACAACAGCTGATAACCTACTTTTGCTCAACGCAGAACAAGGCCAGGCAGTGCTAACCATCTGATCACTTTCCACCATCAGACCACGGAAAGATTCAGGCAGCCGTCCTGCCACCCCTGACAGCTAACCTCACGTCTCTGAGGGGTATTTGAGTGTTTTTCTGTGTGAGTGTGTGCATGCATTAAAGCGTGCCTCCCGAAACTGCTCCCGCTCCCTGCGAACACCTCTTCCCCCTCTGTGTGGTGGTTTCTTTTGTGCCGACACTTGTGCGTAGCTTTACGTGGGCCGTGTCTTTAACCCCAGTGGACCTGCTGAGCTACGTCACCAGGTTTCAGTGGGACCGAGCCAGGTATCCCCCTGGCCTGCCTCTCTCCAGCCTGACTGACCTCATCAACAAGGTACAAAGTGACTGCCAGAAGACGAAAAGCATGCCAGTCTGGTTATTCCAGTCTAGAGTCACTTGGCAAATTTTCATGGAAATTTTAGCAAAATATGGGGTTGTTAACAATGCTAAGAGTTTGCAAAAAAGGAAATAAAATAATTAAACAGATGTGATAATTAGTTTGTTCTTTGATATTTAGCTACCTGGTCTTATTTATGCATGTGTAAGGCATTGACGTGACTCTCAGGCCTCCGTGTTTTACAGGAAGTTTCCCAGGTGGCCTTGGAGCTAAAATCCAGAACTGCGGCGTACAACAGCGTGAAGAGTAGCTTGCAGAGCCTCCAGTACAAACAACAGTGAGCATCTGCGGCTAGGCCACAGCTAGCAGAGTGACAAAACGCCGATGCTGAAGCGAGATGTGTCTGGTTTCTTTTTTAAGTGGGACCCTACAAACGCGCAGGCTGGGCGAGATCGTGAGGAAGGAGGACCTGGTGGACTCGGAGTATCTCACCACGCTGCTGGTTCTGGTGGCCAGGTGTGTGACACATGACGGTGGAGTTGCCTCGTCCTCGTCCTCCATGTGTGTTTGTCCGCTTTTTATTTTTTATTTACACAAAAAGATGTTTGTTTGCATGTGTTTTCCGCCACAGGGCGAGTTACCAGCAGTGGGAGAGGAGCTACGAGTCTCTGACGGAACTCGTTGTTCCGCGATCCAGCAGGTGAGCTGAGTCTGGTTCCCAGATCACCTGTTACAAGGGCTCTGCGGCCAAAAGGTCATGCAGAGGTCACGGGTAGAAAGATCTGAACTAAGTAGTTAATGGGTCCTCTTGTATAAGGGGGAAAGCAAAGTAATTTCGTTGACAGTAGGTAGCTGCGTTTCCATTTCTAACGTAGCCGTAATTCTCGTAAAATCTGGCCCCGTGAGATTTACGAGAATTAGGTTTTCTTTTGTTTGTTTACGTTTGTTTGCTGTCAAGAATGGTTGTTGTATTTTTCTCTTTTATTACTTGTAAAAAATATTCCGTCTCCTCCTCTGTCCAATCAAAACGCGCCATTTTCACTTGAAGTCAACTTGTCACGTGACCCCCGTACGTCACGTCTGGCGACACGTAAATGCGAAAAAAAAAAAAAAACGGTTTTCACGATATACTTCCATATGGATACGTCTGAAAAACCACCTCATGAGATTCTAACAACCTTTTAACGATATTTAAGAGTTTTTTTTCGAAATTTAGGCGTCCCGATTACCAGTTTTTTATTGCGATATTTAAGATTTGCGCAATTCTAGGTGTAATGGAAACACAGCGCGTGAGGGAAACAATCACCAGGTTCCTTCAAGGACAAGTTTCTCTTTTCTGCAATTAAAAACACACACTTTGCCTTTTCAGTACACAGCAAATAACATGTTTTGTCTGCTCCAGGCTTGAATACCAGCCCAGCTCTTAACTGAAACAGTGGCATTCAGAGGAATGAGCAAGAGTAAACAGCACTGCATGCAGTTGACAAACAAGCAGATTAACAAGTTTACTTTAAAGCCCAACAAACTACTTCTTAACAAGAAAGAAAAGCAAGGTGGCTCAACTGCAACCTTAATTCCTGGAGTCGACAGTGTTCTAACAATACTTATTGTGATATCACGCCTGAAGAGGCAGTGCACTTGTGCTCTTTATTGTTGCCTGTTTTTTTGTTTTTTTTTTAATCTGCATAATCGTGTAACGGAAAAAGTGATTCTGTGGAACAGAAACATCATGGCAATGACTTCCCGTCCAGTCCAGAACTTAACCTTGCTGTAGCTCCGCCCCACTGCCCTCAAAGGCTACTGATTGGTTCAGTCTTACTCTCTTCACCTGAAGATGATTCAGATAAACTGTGTAAGATGGATCGGCAAGAATTCCGAAGTCAAATCTCAGCCTTACAATGTTACAATGTTACAACTCTTTTCTTCTAGCATGCTAGCTGTTTTGTTATGCTGAAATGTGACCTTTAAAGAGACTATAGCACCCACCCCAAATACCATGGTAATCATGACCTCTGACCCCTCGATGGTCTGGGCCACTGCCGCTCTCTGTGTCCCATCCCCAGGAAGTTGTACGAGGACAGCGAGGGGGGCGTCTTCTCGGTCACGCTGTTCAAACGAGCGGCGAGCCAGTTCCGAGCCAGAGCTCTGGAGTCCAAGTAAGCAGCGGGCGTGGCAGGCACCGTCGTGCTGCTGTCGCAGCGAGTGACCGTCGTGTGAACTTGCAGGTTCACCGTGTTCGAGTTCCACCGCGATCAGGAGGAGCAGCGGCGGTGGGAAGTGCAGCAACTCAGCGTTCGCAAGAAGGAGCAGTATGTGAGTCCAACACTGTGGACGCTGGCTGAATGAAAGAGAGAGAGAGAGAGCATTTTATTACAGTTATATCCAATAAATACAACTTAAATCAAGTAATATTGGTATATGATTACATTATTAGTTCAGTTATTACATTTGCAAAGATTTTTTTAAGGAGGCCAATAAAGTAATAACCTGCCAATAACGCAATAAATTATTACATTACTGGCCAAAAGTTATTAGGTTATTGTTGGTTCAGGACTTTTATTATGGACTTGGCCACTTATTACATTATTGGTCCATTACATTTAAAAAGGGCAACTTTATTATGTTTCAGGCTGTTATTAGGTGGACGCATCGTGTCTTGTTGTGTTGTGAAGACATGCGTCTCCTCCTCAGGGAGTCTTCGTGCGCTGGCTGAAGCTGAACTTCAGCGAGATGTTTGTTGCCTGGATTCACCTGAAAGCGCTGAGGGTGTTTGTGGAATCGGCTCTCAGGTCGGCGATGCAGCCTTAGACCCAGTGATCCGTTTGCACGTGCGTGCGCGTGAACTCCATCGCCGTCTCTCCGGTCAGGTACGGACTGCCGCTGAACTACCAGGCTCTCCTGCTGCAGACGGACAGGAAGCGTTCCAAGAAGCTGGAGGAGGAGCTCTCCCTGCTGTTCACGCACCTGGACCCCACGGCCGCCGCCTGCAAGACGGACGTAAGAAGCCGAATCAAGTCGCAATTCATCCGTAGTATGCACGTGTGCGCATATGATGTTAAAATGTTGACACGGTACCGGCTTACCGGAGTTAAGTGTCTGGGTTGCACCCATGAAAAATGTGACAAATCTTCTCTGCCGAGTCAAACGCTGACTGACTGACACTTGTTTGGTGGATTGGATGATTGAAATTTGAAGAAGCAAAACACATTGGCAATTTAACAATTTATTCATTTAGCAAACAGGAGCCTCAGTAGCGCGTGGAAGAACCATACACAGCCACAACAGCCTGGCATCTCCTCCTCATGCTGGTCACCAGCCTGGTGACACACAGCTGTGGGATGGCATCCCATTCTTCAAGCAGCATTTCAGACACGTAAAACTGCAAAGCCAATAAGGAGTGGAGTGAAAACATCTATTTCACCAGGAAAAAAAACTCAGCACCATTCTCCTCCTCCTTCTCCTACCACAGTTGCGAAAATGCCATTCAGTTTTGCTGTTATTGCATCCATGCTAATCTCTGTAGCATCAGTAGCAGCAAATCACTTCATGATATTGTGAAAACTTCCAAAGTCTCTGGCATATCGCAGCACTGCAAGGTCAAGTCAGGGTCGGCGTTAGTTCCGTTGTACCGCACAGAGACTTTTGCGCAGTGATATTTGACCTCGACAGTAGAGTTGAGGTGAGTCGACGTGAGGCAATGTCAGAAAACTGCTGCAAAGTCGTACGCACAATCCCTACGAGGCATCGCTGCTTCGGCGGCCGTGTGAAAAATATGAGCTGCACTTCACACACGTAAGGAGTCTGTGTTAATTATAGATAACTGAAAATGACGGAGAAAAAAAAGAAAAACTTAATTGAGGCTTACTCAAGTGTAACTCTGCCTCCTTCCTGTGACACCTTTCAGCAGGTCGGCTGCGACGTCCCAGGGCTCTTCCTGCAGGAGTATTTCCCCTACATCTGCTTTCATATCAACGCCAACGTGCTGGAGATCAGCTAGCGGCCGGCAAACAGAGAGAGAAAGAGAGAAAGAAAGAGAAGGAGAGAGTAGTTAGAGTAGCAATTGATATAGCGACGCTTCTAAAAGTTGGCAAGAAGCAGAGACAGTCCGATGCCGGGCGCTGAAAGCAGGCCAGAGCCGTTCATGTGTTTTAATGAGCTCCACATCTGCAGGGGACAAGTGGAGCAGTTGCAGTTGTCAGTGGACTGCTAACGTCATGATCGACATAACGTCATTATCTTATTTTGAAAGATTTATTTTGCATTTATGGGCTGTCATCACTCTGTGTGTCATGCAATTTTTACACATGCATGCGTAGTGTTTGGGTGTCATTACAGTGCGCCACACCTGCAAGCGTGGCTACAACCATTAGCCACAGGTGGCGCCAAATCAACCAGCAGGCCTGCAAAATAAATAAAACCTCCACTACAGACTTTGCCTGAAGTTTTTGTTGTTGTTTTTTCCCGAAGTTTTGGTTGTATCTTTAAAAAAAAAAGAAAGTGTCTCCAAAGAGTCCAATTTGCAGTTCGGGAGGAAGAGGTGTCAACAGGATGAAAATACAGGGTAGACTTGGAGGGGGAGTGTGAAACAGCAGTGCACTAAACTGCCAAACTTCACAGGGGGAATAATTCCAGCGCGCAAACAACGGTACTTGAAAAGCTGATTGTCTGTGCATATTTAAGCTGCCCTGACAAATGTAGATAATGCAGCTGGTGTTAATCATGACACCCCCGCCGCAGACACATTAATAAATGAGCTGTCAGTTTCCCTAGAAACGGGGACTCACAGGTGGAGGAGAACCAAACGTAACAGCTGCTTCGTGTTCCTTCAGTCTGGTCCAGCCAAGGCAATTTATTTTTCTTGAACAAATTATTGCTAATTTATTATTCAAATCAGACGGGGGTTGTTTTAGATGGTGCATCGTGTGTTTATAACAATTATATATGTTTTTCCACCAAACTTCCATTCACCACATGACACTCACCGTCTTACAAAGAAGCCATATTGACAGCAGCGTAACCTTTTCAGGACTTTCTAAACCCGAGTCAAAGAATGAAAATAATACCCATAATATAAATATCGCACTCTGTGCAGTTTCTCTTTGTAATGCAGTGGAAATGCACAGCACTATTTGCCATTACTATTGGCCACAATACATGGCCGCTAGAGGGCAATGTTACTGACCTGTGGATGGTTCCGCACGCCTCGCACGGCCAGATTCACGAGAGTCCAAATTTACATGCTTATCATGTCATGGTTTATCTGCTCTCACCAGCCACTTTGTCCCATAGCCCTTTTCAATAACCTGGAATATCAGTCTGGATGCAACTGAATGGGGAAAAAGAATCTTCACTGTTTAATTGGGACGAGGCAAAGGGAGCCAATTTAAAGGGGGCGTGTTTGTTTCGTCCCCCCCACCCCCACCCCCACTATACTGACACAGTGCGGTCCGGATTCCGAATCAACTGGCGACATAAACTCGATATTGATAACATTATGGTATGCTCTTGCACTATCAAAATAAAATGCAAAATCGAAAAAGATATTTCAGGAAATTAAAAAAGGTTATGGTGGAGCTAAGAAATAGTTCACATTCCCACTAGTGTTCATGAAGTGTCGTTGGACAATTTTGTGTCTAGTATAGGAACAACATCATGCATTTCTAGTGACAATAAAGGGAAATTGCACAGGGCTCACTAAAATCTAATTTGAAGGTGCGTGTCCTGTTCGTTTGTTTTTGTTTTTTGTTTTTTTGTTTTTTTTAACCCTGTGTCACATGGCAGGGGGGCTTCAAGAGAGAGAGAGAGAGAGAGAGAGAGAGAGAGAGAGAGAGAGTGAGAGAGAGAGAGAGAGAGAGAGAGAGAGAGAGAGAGAGAGAGCGTCCCAACCTGTGAAGCGGTGCCATTTGGTCCATGACAGGAAACATTTACGCACCGTCAGAACCAGGCATGAACTCTGCTTGGCAGGCTTAACTTCTTTCATACTCCCACTGACATTGCTCACTCACTACTACCCACTTGCCCAGTAAGATGTGGACGGTTCCCAAGCCCAAATACGGCGCCGGCTTGTGCGCGGAGGGGCAGATCGCCGTCAACATCGGCGGCGTGCGGGCGGTGCTGGTCGGCGACGTGCTGAAGCGCTACCCGGAGAGCCGCCTGGCCGAGCTGCTGCGCTCCTCCGCCCGCGACTCCGACGTCGTGCCGTCGCTGTGCGACGATTTCGACCCGGCCAGGGGCGAGTTCTACTTCGACCGAGACCCCGACGCCTTCAAGTGCATCGTGGACGTGTACTACTTCGGCGAGATCCACATCAAGCGCGGCATTTGCCCCGTGTGCTTCATCAAGGAGATGGAGTTCTGGAAGATAGACCAGAGCGTCCTGGACGAGTGCTGCAAAAGTTACCTGAGCGAGAAGGAGGAGGAGCTGAGGGAGATCGCCACCAAGGTGAAAGTCATCCTGGAGGATCTGGAGACGGAGCGGTGCGTGACGCGCGCCCAGCGGTGCCAGCGCTTCCTGTGGAAGCTGATGGAGAAGCCCGGCTCCTCCCTGCCGGCGCGCGTCGTCGCCATCGCCTCCTTCGTGTCCGTGCTGGTGTCGGCGGTGGTCATGTGCATGGGCACCATCCCGGAGCTCCAGGTGGAGGACGCCGAGGGCAAGCTGGTGGAGCCGCCGAGCCTGGAGGCGATCGAGACTGCCTGCATGCTGTGGTTCACCGCCGAGTACCTGCTGCGCCTCGCCTCCGCGCCCAACAAGCTGCACTTCGCGCTCTCCTTCATGAACGTCATCGATTTCATGGCCATCATGCCCTTCTACGTGGTGCTGTCCCTCACCTACCTGGACACCAGCTCCGTGATGGAGCTGGGCAACGTGCAGCAGGCCGTGCAGGCGTTGCGCATCATGCGCATCGCGCGCATTTTCAAGCTGGCGCGCCACTCCTCCGGGCTGCAGACTCTGACCTACGCGCTGAAGAGGAGCCTGAAGGAGCTCGGCCTGCTCCTCATGTACATGGGCGTGGGGATCTTCGTGTTCTCGGCGCTGGCCTACACCATGGAGCAGAGCCACCCGGAGACCCTGTTCAGGAGCATCCCGCAGTCCTTCTGGTGGGCCATCATCACCATGACCACGGTGGGATACGGCGACATCTACCCCAAAACCACGCTGGGCAAGTGCAACGCGGCCGTCAGCTTCCTGTGCGGGGTGATAGCCATCGCCCTGCCCATACACCCCATCATCAACAACTTTGTGGTTTTCTACAACAAGCAGAAGGTCCTGGAGACGGCGGCCAAGCACGAGGTGGAGCTGATGGAGCTGAAGTCTGGACGGGAAGCGCGCAGGAAGAGCAGGGACTGAGGACCGAGGATGGGGAGGGCAGTGAGGCTGTTGAAAGTTCCAGGGCGACTGGAACAAGGCCACACTTATTTATGTGGGTGTCTAAAAGTAAACATAAATCAAACAAACTTATAAATCTCAGCTTAACTCACCGAAATGGACCGTTTTGTTGTTGTTTCTATAGCTCCCTGTTGTTACAACAGAATTAAAGTGTGTGCATGAAAGCAACAGTCCCAGTGCCATCAGTGACTTCCAGTGAACTGCAATCACACACGATTTACTGACAGCAGCTCAACGGGAGTAAAACAGTCAGATTGTAACTGCCAAATAATTATTAATAATTATATAACAGAGGGAGTGATACAGATCGTTGCTTGTGCAGAGAGACGGGGACTTGTTGCAGCAGCGTGAGGGCGTTCAGGTTTCTAGCACTGTTGAAGAGATGATTATAGTTCTTAGACATAGTTAGTTGATTGAATGATGGGATTATTCTGAGTTTAAGTGCCACCTTAAAAAGAAGGGTTAGTTAGTGACATGCAAAGTTTTATATTTGCTTTTGTTTTTGTTTTTTCAAAAAAAATGTCAAAGCTGTTAAAAACCCAATATTCAGATCTTTATTTTTCATCATTGCCTTACACATGTTTTAAACTAACTAAAGCAGGGGTGTCAAACTCAAATACCCAGAGGGCCAAATTAAAAAAATTAAAAAAAAATAAAAATAAAAATGGTACAAGTGGATGTCCAGACTGGTTTATTGAAAACGTATTGAAATTATTGCACAAATTGAATCTGGTCCTGTCAAAGCCTGTACAACGTTACTATATGGCGTTGCCTGAATATGAATCATTAAGCTAACTAAATAAATTAACCAGTAAAATCAGCTGCAATATTTTCTTATGGCTCTATCAATAATTTTAACAGGCAAACAACAGGAAAAAAATAAATCATCGGTCGCTCAGGTTGTAAGGCGGGGGGAGGGGCTTAGAGCTGTGGCATCCGCATTTCCAAAAATGGTCGGTTTTAGCGTTTCCATGAAGCTGGGCAGGGCGACGTTTTCAAACTTATCCAATGAACAACTTGCAGTGCATGGTGGTACTTGTAGTATTATGGTGGTGCGTGCAGTATACCGGCGGGTCAACTGTAATACTAATCAAATATCCTCCCTCGGGCCGGAGATAATTAACTCCCTTGAGTTTGACACATACGAACTAAAGTTTGGATCAGACGGTGGTTCATTCCACGGCCAGTTGTGCCGGGACCTCCTCCAGGCGTTTCTCGCTCCGTACCTGCGAGCCTCTTTGGGGAGCGTGGACTGGAGACGGGCCCCTCCAGCTGCTGGTCGCCCTGGGGCGAGTTGTTCCCGGCGGCTGCCGTCTCTCTGCATAAAGCTCCATCTGCAGCCGAGCATCGCGTGTGACACGACCTCCAGGCAGCCGCCTCTGTTAAAATGTGCGTCTCCGCACACTGTGCATTAAGAGCAGCCCGGACCGCCCACACACGCCCACACACACACACACACACACACACACACACACACACACACTGAGCATTTAAGAGCAGCTCCTCACCCTCTGCCCACCCACCACCCTGTCTGCCTCCGCCTCCATCGTCTGTGCCGATGACCTGTCAGCTCTGAGGGATCGGACGCCGGCTTCTGTCGCGCCATGTGTGTGTTTTCGCCCGTGTGTCACTTCCAAAACAGCCGTGCCAACCACGAGCGCCTGGCGCCACGCGGGTCGAGGTGCCGTCAAAGCACCACAACGCAGGCCGGGCGACGGCAGATTGAGTGACATTAAGTGACGCTGACTTTAGCCAAATATAGAAGTTCATATGCTATGCATCAGCGAGCATTACGGATGAGTCACTCTTACTGTGGCGCGCAGCAACACACACACACACACACACACACACACACACACACACTGCTGACCAAAGTTTCTGAAGGTCCCATATTATGTAAAACTCACCTTGCCAGTGTTTCCAAACTAAACTTCCACGAAACGACAAAACTCTCTACTTTACTTCTCGTCTGTAGTGCCATATTGTCAGAAACCACACAGCTCTGGGAATGAGACATCACTTTGTGATGTCACAAGGGGAACCTATGCCTCAACGCTACCTCTCACAGGGTAGTGACCACACCCCAAAGCTTGGCGTTGGCTGCCTTGTTTTCGTCGTCTTCTGAACGACACGTGGGAGATCCAGGGGAGCGTTCATTTTAACAGGAAGCTGTAAACACAGGGCTAAACAGGCAAAAACATTTTCCTGGAGATGTTAAGAGAGGGAAATTGGAGTCACTGTTATTTACTGTAAACACTCAAACCACAAACAACAGAGCATCAGTTTTACAGGAAGCTAAAAGCGTGTTTTTATAGAGCGCTATAAACAAAGGGCTAAGTACGCAGACTTCAGGGGAACTGTAGATTTTAGGGGCAATTAATCACGCAAAGCCGCTCCGCCACAGTCGGGGATGAAATATTGAGATGGTTGCAATGTGGGACCCTCTTAATGACCTCGACTCGAAACTGTACCGCTGCCGTATGAACATCGATGTTCAATTTACCGGTTTTCTGAGTCTCTTCGTGCAAAAATTGACCCCAGGTGACCTGTAAACAACACATGAAAGAGCCCAGCGTCTCCCGGTCAATACCTGGCTTCCCCACCGCACCCTTTGATGCTCCGCAGGAGAGGTCTCCCACGATCCTCGCAGTCCCACAGCGTCCGAAGGAGGGATTAAAGGGGAAGAATAGTTTAGTATACCGATGATGAGTCCATGCTAATTAGCTCCCTCTGGTCAACACAAGCAGAGCAGGTTTGGACGGACGGGATTAGCGTCTAGGAAGTGTCAGTTTTGGACGTGAGGAACTGGAGAGCGGCAACGTGCTATTTCTTGGAATAGTGAAATTGTGCAGGAAAATTCTTCAGATTAGCCAAGAAGGAGGTCAAAATCCATACATGGATTCCAGTTATGAAGAAAGGAGCCCCAGAAGATGCTTTAGAAAAATCAATGAGGGGCTGGCGGAGAGGGATGAGGGAGTAAGCGTCGCATCGAGGGCTCTGAAACCTTCAGTGCCTCTTGAACAACAAATCGCGATAAGGTTGCCTTTTCCGAAACGGCCGAACGAATGAAACGTGTTTTCACGACCGACGAAAGAAAAAGGGACCAGGAAGTCGACCCCACAGTCCAGGTAACGCCGCAGGCCTGCATCCATTCTCATCGGGCCGCTGGAGGAAGCTAATGGTGCGTTTCCCGGCAGCTCATAAGTCATTTTCCGATCAGTTCCCGCCCAACTTTCATAAATGAGAAAGTCTGGAATTTTCTCACTTAAAACGAAGGAGCAGGTTGCGGTTGCTCCAGTGATCGGGAGTAGACAAGGAAAGACTGAAAGGACTCTAAAGCATCACACACGCAGCCAGGTGTTGGCTCCGCCCACTGAGAACAGATACATTTTTTTTAAATATCAGTTTTAGCTGGGGGTTGAAAACAGATGGCTACTTTTTATGGAAATCTAATGATTTTTTTTTTTATGTTGGGGGATAATTAATGGCACAAGGCCGATACGCTGGAGCGTGTCTGTTGGCCGCAGACTGGTGCCAGATGTCAGACCTTCTCACCAGCGGGTGAACGTGTCAGCAGCAGCAGCAGCAGCAGCAGGGTGTTTTTCCATCTGCTGGGAATTCTGTCACATCCACACACTGCTTTGTGATTGACGACATGGCTTCTGAGTGGCTGTGTGTGTGTGTGTGTGTGTGTGTTCATCAGACACTCGGACGTCACATGCAACTGAAACCTTGCATCCTTCACTCACAGTCACGAATAGCAGCTCCACGAACCCCTGCACCTCCCCTTGTCTGCTTCCCTTTCTCACCCTAAAAAATATCAAATGAAACACACACACACACACACACACACACACACACCAAGCACAACAAATTTGCCTCAGCAGCAGCAGCAGCAGCGAGCGGTCTTCTGTTGTCATGGCTCCAGTCTTTAAATAACCGTCTCACTCTCATTACTCTGCCTCAACGAGGCCTTTTGCTTTCAGTCTGGACTCCCACAGTTTCAAACTCTGCTGCCTCATCGCGAAACGTTTCTCCCGGCAGCCGCACGAGCAGCAGTAGGGCCTGCTGCTTTTGTGCTCCTCCCGTCGCTGATGATTTTTTTCCCCCTTTTTTTTTTATTGTTTTGCTGGAGACGGGAGTTCAAATGTCCTGATGTTTTGCGCCGAGTGGCGGCGTGTCGACTGAAGACCTCGCTGCTAATTCTAGGCCACCTGATGAAGCGCTGGCTTCTGCGTGGGAACTGGATTAGCTGCGTCGCGTCTCCCCATCGGTCACGTCAATTAGGGTTTCAATTAAGCCTTGGGGGCGCCAGCGAGGAGATGATCTGTTTGGCGGTGCTTTTGCAAACCGTTTACCCCTCGATCAGCTCTCAGGCGACTGACACGAAACGTGTCTATTTTGGTTTGTTCACTTCAGTGCATCCAGCGAATTACATCACGGCGCAGTGTGGTAAAGAGGAAGTGATGTCGCAGGTATTGGGAGGGAAAACTCTTTTTGATTTCTCACAAACTGCATTGACAAATCATTCTTTCTTCTTCTATTCTACTTCATTGTCCTAAAAGGAAGTTGGAGAAGTATATTTTTTTTTAAGTTGTCCCAGAAAAAAAACAGACATATCAGGGGATAAATTATATTTCAAAAAAGCTTCAAATTTCATGTTCTGAGGGAATGGCTTAATGATTGCTAGCTAATGATAAGTAGCTAGCAATCATTAAAGAAAAAACACAACAAGTCAACAGTGGCATCAAATGTATAAACGTATAAACTCTACGAAATGCAAAATGTGTTCACTAAATTCCCCAAACATTTGTGGCCCTTTTCAAGCTCCAGCGTTTTGTCAAAACGTTCTGTCTCGACGGCACCATTAGCGGCTTTAGCAGCTTTAGTGGCTGCAGCCACCAGGGACGGCGGCTCTGAGACGACTGGGGGGGCGGGGGGGGGGACTCGCGTTGTTTGATGGATTACTTGGTGAAGCGATTTGCGCTGCTAATGTATCAGCAGCGGCGCTATTTTTTTTTTTCCTCAAACCAGTGGTCCGTGTGTGTGTTTTTCCAGGAGCATTGAACTGTGAAAAAGCGTCAAATGGTGGTGCCATCGTTTGACTCGGCCTCATGCACTGAAAGTTTTTCACCAGATTTCTGATGTTGGGGAGGTCGGATCATCTGCATCTGTGAGATGTCTGACTTAATATTTGGATTTAAAAAAAAAAAAAAAGATTATCCTGATGAAGAGGCCTAAACTGTGTCATTTTAGATGATAAATATGATCTAAAACAGCATGTTAACTGGTTGCCCTTCTTATGACTGAGTGAGTATCCTTGAAGTAGCTCTCAGGTTCAAAAAGGTTGTTGAACCCTGATCTAAAATATATATTTCATATTAAAAAAAAAACGCTGTCTCTATATACACTTTATATATATATATATATAAATTCCTTTACGCTGTCAGCCCATCATTCACTGTGAGCTTTTGATTAAGATCTAATTAAGATTAAATTTTACAGCCGAGAGATTTTCAAGTCCAAACTCCTTCCGACAGCTGAGCTGTATTGATTTTTCACAATGAATCTGTCAAAGCAGCAGGACGGTGACCTTTCAAACATCCGTTTCTTTGTCTGTTTTTTTTTTCTCTCTCTCTCTCTCTCTCTCTCTCCCCCCCCACTCTGTCAAGCACTCAGGCTCCCTCGCTCGCTCATTGCTTTGCACTTCTCTCCGGCCGCGGCGCCCGGCTCCCAGCTGGTCACTTTGTGGGCTTTTTAGGCGGAATGGACTTTTGCAGGCATGGAAGGCAGAGACTTTTTCTTTTTCCGCTTCACTTTTTTTTCCCGTCTTCAGGTGTGGAAAGGCTCCTCTCGGTCAATAATTCATGTTCTTCCAGTGAAGGCCACTGCTGGCAGGGGGGCCGAGGTGGTCGACCTGCTTGGCTGTGTGTGTGTGTGTGAACGGGCTCTGACCCGTGTGTACGTTCTAATATGAGGCGCGCACAACAGAAGGTGAAGCCGACTTCAGACGGCCTGAGTTCAGTGGAAGGCTGGAGAAACACTGGAGGGGATGAATCCATAATTCATGATGCCTTATTGGGGTTGGTTTTTCTTTCTGTACCCCAAGATGCAGCTTTAACTTTTATATTCTGCGGTGAAATGTTTCTTTGATGAATGTTTGCAGTGCACGCAACAGTAGGAAAATGACACGATGTCTTCTTAATAAAGTCCACAACATGATTTTTACAACATTACGAACTTTGCTGCAGGAGTGTTTTGGTTCTGGTTTTTCTCATTTATGTTCCAAGACGGCAAAATTCCAAACCCTCTGTTCACAAACTTCAGTCACATGGTTCTCCTTCGTGACGTCCTCCATGTGTACAACTAAACAGAGGCCAATGGACGCTGGGACGGGAGCTCCTGCGGATGTTGTCTGTGCTCTACGGCAGCTTTTTGACCCGGAGGACTGATCGTTTCAACGTGTCACACGTCCTCGTCAAGACACCTGTCGCTGAGACACCATGAACCTGACAACGCAGGCACGTTTCTGGCCTTTCTAGCTTCCCGTGGCCAACTTCCATCCATCCATCTATTGTCGGACCTCATTGCTGCAGCACTCTGGTGCTGGAGTCGACCCCGGGGTGGACGCGGGGAGCACGCAGACTCCAAGCAGAGAGATCCAGGGCTGGGAATCAAACCCGCAGCTGAACAGCGTGAACCGCCAGCTTCTTTCCCGAAGAAACACACGAGATGCTGGGCAGCGGCGTGGAAGCAGAACATTCATGTCATTCGTTCACCTCAACGAACCCGAACCTCACCATTAAACCCTGGTGCGCAGAGGCTGCAACCCTACTGGGTCCAGGAAAGGCCTCATCTGTCACCTGGCTACACAAATCAGCTCCTAATGAGACGACACAGCAGGAGAAGCTCCTGGAACACAGTTCACCTGGTGTAGGAACTCACTTCAGACCAGGGGGCTGAAAACCATGAAAGGCAGCGACAGACAGGAAGTGGATTCAATCACCCTTTATACTTTTTACATCTACAATATTTTAGTTTATCTTGACGGCTGTTTGCAAGTCTTCCTAACGTGCTCTCGGGGTGAGTTTCCTTTTCAACTTTTTCCTTTAGTCGGTTTGATGTCAGGCAGGAAAAACACCTCAGAGACAACAAATGTTTTAATTGGGAGCAACTTGTTCACTTGCACGGAAAGAACATTAAATCACTGATCAGTTGGTTGAGCACCGCAGCAGCCGAGAAGCTCTCAGCCGTTAATGTCTGTGGCTCCTGACACAGAAAAAAAAAAAAAAAAAAAAAACATGCAGAAAAATAACACGTTCATGGCTCAATGCTTCTCCGCCCCGTTCACTCCCCTGGAGAAGACGAGGATCTCACTTCCCCCTCACACCAGCAAACTGTTTTTGGGATGACATGCAGGCATTTTGACAGTGTTTTACCGTTGGAAGGAAGTAATATAAGTAATAATCTTCTTCTGTCCTGTCCTGAATTCTGTTGCGAGTTGTTTAATCCAAATTGATTTTAGACTAAAAATGATTGAAAGGACGACTTTGCCAGGGTTTGACCAAACTATCAGCCGAAGTCCTTGAGTGCTGCAGCAGCGGCGATCGAAAATGAATTGATGGGATGGATGATCGATAGAAAAAAAGGAACCTGCAACAATTACAGATCCTGTCACGCCAGACATCCTGGAGTCTGAGGCGTGTGGAGTCACGTGACGCGTTTCAGCTCATCCAAAAAAAAAAACAGACTAACTTCTTCTTCTTCTTCTTCTTCTTCTTCTTCTCTTTGTCCAAGTTTTGCTGACATTTGATTTTCTCCAAACGGAGGGGGATGGCCGAGATTATGTGAACGTAAGCAAAAAGGAAACTTCCCATTCTGTGAACAACTCGGCCGAATCCACTGAGCGCACGCAGCACGTCAGGAAAACGATGAAAAATGTGGAATTTGTGGTGCATCTTCCTTTGTAGCTGCTTTAATGAATTCTTCCACAGTTTGTTTGGAGCCATTCACTCAGCAAGCACATTTTAACTTTCTTCATTCTGCAAGGTTTGTTTTGCTCTTTTAACTTAAACAAATGATAAATTATGCATCTGTGGATGTTTTTTTTTTTTTTTTTTTTTCACCAAACGCTTGTGTCCTGCAGACTTGGCAGTCTGGCACTGGCAAAATGAGGCTGAAGGCAGAAAAATAGCCCATGAGGTGAATCAAAATTGTACTGAGGGGGCAAAGAAAGAGGACAAACCTAAATTATTCATGACCACCTTTTCATTAATCTCTGATATCTAGGGAGAGTCTCACCTCCAAGGGAGTTAATATTAGCTTCACCAAAGATGCAAAAAAAAAAAAAAAAAAAAAAAAAATGCAAGAAAGGCCCAAAGTGCTGAGCTGAAGCATAATGCAGCAGTGCTTTTTTGGTGCAGGACAAACACACGCTGTGCTCATCTGATGCAAGACTTCATTCAATGGAAAAATAGCTCTTTGGGCTGCATGTGTTAAAGTTCATGCAGCAGTTCAAAAGGTTTAAAGATAAAGATGGGAAATGTCAAATCATCTGGATGATTTGACATTTCCCATCCTAAGGATATTTTCTTTCTTATCTCTTGGAGGTTTAGTGACATAAATGTTTCCCTTATCTTGAATTACAAGTGAAAAAAAAAAAAAACTTTCAGGAGCTCTTTTTAACACATGCTGTGGGACTTGCAGGTCCCTCAAGCTTTGGCAGCACTCAAGATGGAAACATACAAAAGTGGAGGTAACTTCTGCTGCTTCTTCAGTTTTTTAAATGTAGCTCTTTCTATACCTTACCTTTAGGTAGGGCCCGTCGCAGACAAAACATAGAGGCCGATGACGGTCAAGGTCACCCGGAGGCCGCCGTCCTCATCCTCCTCCTCCTCCGAGGCGTCTCTGGTGGCCCGCGGGGGCTTTTCGCAGCGACTCAGGGATTAACTTTAAAACGCTGCTGCGAGCTCCAGCGCTGCATGCGGCGCCGAGTCAACAGAGGACGAGTCTTTGTCGTCACGTGACTCCGGGTCGGAGAGGCACGGAGCCGTGCCCAGGGCAGAGCACCAGGACGGCCAACGAGGGATCATCAGCTGCGTGCATCTGCACAGCTGTGCATCCTAAGCCGTTTGGAAGGGCTCAGATGTTTCTGCTCGCCATTGATTTTGATGAAGGAAAAAGACAACAACAAAAAAAAAAAAAAGGTGGTGATGGTTTGATCAAGCCAGTGATGCTTTGGTCTAGTGGCAAGTCTTGCCATAAATTAGAAGAATAAAATTGAACTGCAATAAAAGTGGCCCTGAGAGGGAAGGAAACACAAAGTAAGAATACCTGTGAAATATATATTTTTTAATTGTTTAACCTTGTTACTTTGCTCTTGATATCTTTGTTTAAACATCACTTTTAACTTCCCCTGTGATTATTTTCTTGTTTTAAATCTTGCATAATAAAAGCATTTGACCACCAACATTGAGGTTCATACTCTTTATATCTGTTCATTTGACAGGTAAGAAGCTCATTTACAAAGCCTGTGTTTTTACACCAGAAGGATAATGACATCACATTACATAACAAGGAGAGACATCATTTCGTATAGTGAATGTGGCCTACATTAATGGGCAACAGGTCCATAAACTCTGACGGAAAGACTAGTTTGATTATGATTCAATGTTTTTGAAGGTACTGTAAGCCTTCAAAAACATTCTCTGTTCTCTGATACGAAGACACAATCTTCTTTTTTAAAATCTTGCTACTTCACGATGCCAGTTGAACTCCGCAGGTTGACAAAGTGGGTGGCGAACTGTCAGATCCTGCCACTGTAACATAATCCATAATCATATGATTTTTATGTATTTATTCTTTTTACAAAACGAACAGGAGAACAAAGGCAAACGTTACTGCTGCAGTTACTGCTAAATGAGCGCAGGGAGCGAACATTTCCTTTCAGGGATCTGTTTTGTATTCGGCGCCGGCCTTAAATACGGTTTAATTGCCGCGTCACAGCAGGATAATTGCTACAATCCCCCTCTATTCAACTGACATCCTTTGTCGGCTGGCAGGGCTCGACAGGTAGACTGGAGCGGACAGAATGCTCCTTGGATCGCAGCCGGCGGCCGGCCCTCCTTTCTTTGTGCTAACATGCATCTCACGTAACGCATTAGAGGTTCTAAAGAGCTTCACAGTGGCGAAGCCAGATATTTTTCCTTGATGGGGCCACAGGTGGAGATCACGACTTACATAAAGGCAGTAATAAACAGGGACCTGAAATAACTACAGGACTGTTTATACTGTTGACCTAATAACAGTCGACCATTCGTTGGAATTAGAGGACAGGAAATCTTTACATATGTGAACAATAAACCTAGATCAGCTTGTTCCTATTGTCCTATGATTAGGGTTTGTGCTACATTCATTGTTTTCTTTGAGTGTCTTGCTTCCACCAAGAAAAAAATTCAGGCAAATCATCACGTCAGAAATATATTGTACATATTAAATACATACATACAAAAAAAGATACTATACATTAATCAAAAAAGATATGACTTGAGAAGCTGTA
Source organism: Nelusetta ayraudi (assembly GCF_046127955.1). Lineage (NCBI taxonomy): Eukaryota > Metazoa > Chordata > Actinopteri > Tetraodontiformes > Monacanthidae > Nelusetta > Nelusetta ayraudi. The sequence continues at coordinate 1,589,244 of NW_027466065.1, forward strand.
GTGTGCAAGTGACCTTTGTCAAATTACCCTAATCTAAACAGGAGAAATACATCCCCTCTGTTCAATGTATATATCACACAAATACACTGACCAATAGGCTGCATTTGGAACACATACAATACATCAGTTAATTCAAGAGGTAATGAACTGATGCTCCTTGATGTGACGCTACCAGCTCCAAAGCGAATCCTGCTAAATACGCAGCCTAAACCTCATTTCACCGTGACATCTCAGGCTCAGCAGCTTGGACGAGGTGGGAGGCAGCTCTCATGGGAGCATTGATGCCTTTCTGATCAGTAAGCATACGATCAATAACCTGGTCACCTTCCAGTGGGATGGAAACCACGTTTGAACAGTTTATCACATTTTTCATGGTCGCAAAACACCGGTCGTCCAGAGTCAAGTTTAGCTGTCGCATGAATAGAACCACGTTTGTGACCTTTTTGACATCGAGATGTTGGAAATACCTATGAGAGATCGTTGGAATCGGGTAAATAACAGATGCTGCTAGCCACGGAGCTAGTGGGATTGATGCTGATCTATTGTTCAGATCCAGGACTGCAAATGGTTTCAGTGGGAATGCTGCACACTGGGCATGAGGATGCATTGTCAAGACACACACAAGGGTTTTGTGCCCAATGTTTGCCTTGGAGTGGAGTGTGACTTGTTAGCTTCGTTTTGTTTCCGACTCATAAAAACTAAGGAACCAGGTTTCCGTAAGCAGTGATGGACGAGTTATTGAGGTAAAGGTTGGGAACAAAACGTAGTATTCAGCTCCACGAGTAAGCGGAGCTGAATAAAAGGAAGATAGTGAAAATCTACTGAAACAAAAAAGGAGCAGTTAAAGTGCCAAAGTGCTTTATGTGCCAAGACTACTTGTCATCACAGCGACGCGGGGTGTCCGAATCCAGCTCTTTACTGCCATCTTGTGCATGTATAACACATTGCACGACGGAGTTGTAGGTTGGAGCTGAAGAGTGCTACTCGGCTGCTATTGCTTAATTCACATCTTCAGAGACTTTTTTTTTTTTTTTTTTTTTAAATAAATAAATAAATCACGTCGCCCACATCCTGTGGCAGAATGTCCTGATCTGTGAGATGTTTTCTTCTTTTGCCCATCACCTCACATGGACCAAAAATCCCATTCAATCCTCTCCTGGGGCCTGTCCAAGTTCACGGCGGGACTAAAAGGAGGGACGGACCTCGCAGGTTTGTGTTGGAAAAAAGCCTCTTTGCCGATGGCCGATGGACTCCACGACCCAGAGCGACACTCGAGCTGCCATCCAGGCGATCACAGCCTGAACCTCCCTGCTGCGCCGCTACAGCGACTGACTGTACTGTCCCTGGAACAAAACAGCTCGGAGCGGAGTTGTTTTTCATGTCCATGGTCCACCTTCACCGGCTCCGGCTGATTCGCACACAGGCAGACTCACGTTAGCCAAACCAAACTCGGCGCCTCAGGTCTCGACGTCCTGGTGGGGCTCGTCCGTCCATCTCTCTTGCACTCCCTGCGTGCGCACACACACATGAGCGCGGGCGGCCTCGCTGGTCTACCACGCCAGCGCCGCCACTCATCCTCGGCTTACCTGCTTCTTGTAGAAGAGGATGTAGGCCGTGTGCTGCCGCTCCTTGCAGATGTGCGAGCCGCTCGTCTCGCAGACCTGGGAGTCGTTGAAGGTGAGCCAGCGGTCCGACGACTCGCCCAGGTCGGTGCCAGGGTGAACGCTGTCGCAGATGTAGTGGCCTGACCCGTGCAGGGCAGGAGGCGAACTGTTACTGTCACACTGGGTCTGGTAAGGTATCGTGCACCGAGATAAGCTCTTGTCCCTAGTCTCTAACGGCGGGCACTTTAATCACACCAAAACGAACACAAACTAACCTGACAAACAAATGAAGTGATAAACTACACACTGAAACATTCACAATGAAAACACTTGAAAATGATGGTTCGAGTATAATTTGTACAGTCTGAAGTGTCACATTGTGTAATTTCTTAAGCATGGGTTCTCAACTGGTGGAGTCTCAGGACGCGAACCAAATTTCTTCCACAGCAATCAAATGTATTTATTTATTTAATTTATTTAAACACAACTCTGTTTGGGTTGCGACCCACCAGTTGAGAAATTCTATTCTAACGGGGTGGGGTGGGGGGGGAGAAATGACATGATGAAGAAGTCCTACCTAATTCCAAGACACCAAAGTGGCTGATAGAGCTGATCAGACTGTATTGCACGTTGCCCTGGGGAAAAAACAAAACGAGAAAATGCCATGTGACGTGTGCTGAGGGTGAAATCATCCCCAGCGGCTGAGCTCGGCTCCGTCCCCTCCTCCTCACCTTCCTCGTGTACACCACCATGTTTGCCGGCAGCCGGATGGGGTCGTTCGCCTTCTCCAGCTTGCACACCGAGGTGCAGCGGAAACGCTTCAGGTGGAGCAGCAGCACTCTGCAGGAGAAGGCCACTCAGTTTTAGCCGTCGTTCGCGAGAGCGTTCGGATCCGCCCAGTGCGACGGGCGTCACTCACTCAGGCAGAGTTGCGAAGGAAAACCTCTGGGCCGACTCCGTCCCTCCGCAGTTGCACTTGTACTCCAGCTGTGTTTCCTGTTCACACACAAAAACAAGACACACACTGAGGATATGTGTATGTGTGCGTGGTCACATGACTGGATGAGGCGAGGGTGGACCGACCGTGAGGTACAGCTGCAGCATCTGTTCCACGGTGGCTTCAGGGATCAGATCCAGCGACAGGTTGGTGAACTCCTCCTGCCTCAGAGAGCGGATGTCACAGCTGCACAGGGAAGGGGAAAGGGAAAGGTTTATTAGTGATGGACCAAACCTTCCTCCGTTATGGAGTCAAACTCTGTTCCATTCTTGGACCAGAAGTTCCCAAACTACAGAATCAAAATTTCTTTATTTTTTGTTTTGCTTTATTCTGTTATTGAAGTATATTTTACTTTCTTTCTTGAAATGGTCGCTGAAACAGGCAACTATTGTTTTTTTCCAAAGCAGACACCGTCAGAAAAATCTCTTTCCTCAATCTCTTTGAACTTTTAAAGGGTTCCTTCTACCGATAAGCACAATACGCGCGAGTCTCGACAGTTTGCGCTCTCACCTCTTGCACATTCGAGTTATGTCCATCTTAAACACCAGGTGGCTCTCGACGGGGCAGGTGTAGCGGGTTCCCAAGTGTGAAGCCACCTTGTGCAGCAGAGGGGACAGACCCCTCATGTGAGCCAGGACCGTGGTCAGGAACTCATAGGCATCCTGAACGCAGCCACAGAGATCAGAGGAACTTTACATGCACAAGCTGTCGGCAGGAGGCGCAACAGTGCAGCTTTGAACTGGCAGACCCACGTTTTGCAGGTTGCTTCTGAAAGCGGGCGCCTGGTCCGAGACCGTCTTCTTGAACGAGAACAGCAGGAGTCTTTTCCTCTGAGGGTCTGTAGAGGTGTGAATCTTCTTGATATCGACCAATGTTCTGCAGCAGGACAAACATTCCTGCTGTCAGATATTGAATTGTCTGTGTGTGTGTGTGTGTCTGTGTGTGTGTGTGTTAGGGTGTGCGTGAGTGTATTGGCACCTCAGGAGTTGAGCCTCGGGAACAAAACTCCAGACCTTCTGCATGCTGACAATGTCACCGATGAATTCCTCCAGAGCCAGGAGACTCTGCAGGCTGGAGTTCATGTAGCAGCTCTGTCCAATGTTGGGAAACCTGAAGTGACAACCAGGACCACACGGAACAAGCAACAAAAGAAACAAGCATTAGCAGGTTTGCTTTGGTGTCTCGCCCGGGCCCTGGTGCTGATGGACTCACCCGAAGCTGTCGATGGGCTTCGACTGTGAAACAGTGGCTGGACTTTTCTCACTCAGAGAACTACAATGGGAAGGAGAAATTGATCAAATTGAAAAAAAAAATGACACGAGACCAGTGTTGCCGAGTAATCTATAACAAAGTAATCCCTTACTGTAATTAAACTACTTTTTTAATAACGGAGTATTGTAACAGGATTACTGCGGCAAAACTGGTAATTACGTCATAATTACTGGTGTGGGCATTCATCCATGTTAAAGAGGACAGTGGCAGTATTTGGAATTGCAAAGTTCACTCCAAAGCAATCAACAACTGTTACTTTATCTTTTTCTTTTTTTTTTTTTAACTCAAGTAATTAGTAATAAGTAATTGATTACTTATGAAACAAACAAAGTAATTAAAGAAGTAATTAGATTACTTTTTAAGGAGTAATCAGTAATGAGTAGTGGGATTACTTTTATGGAGTAATCCCAACAACACTGCACGAGACGCATCATAAATTATTGAAAAGCTATCAGGTAACAGTTCTGCTTTGGTGCTGCGGCTCCTGCCGTGTATACAAGATCACTGCATGCAGTTTCAGCTGCACTTCGTCCCGGCAGTCTCGGTTTACCTGCGCAGCCCTTGGAGCACAGCCTTGACGCGCTCCTCTTCAAACAGAGAGGTTTCCTTCAAGTCCTTCAAGTCTTCTTTCAAGCTGGCACTATGGAAAGGAACGGGGGGGTGCAGTCAAACAATAGTTTGTGAGGAAAAAGCAACCCAGAACAATGCATCTCTGTGTTGACAGGTTTACCTCGGTGACAATTCTGCCGGTGCCGACGCCTGGGCCCGAATGGGAATGTCAGACGTGTCGCGATCTTTCTGTTGCGATAAAAGATAAACTTGCAGTTCAATAACGAGCAGTAACCAAGATCACTCTGACTGTTGGTCTTTCTGACGGCTTTAAGTGTGGAGCTTACGCTGCAACACTTGAGCAGCCTGCTTCCCCATGACTTCTTCCTTGATAGTCTTTTAGTTCTGCTATCCGTATCACTGGCACGGGAGGAAAAGATTATCAGACTCATGGAGTTCACACCAAACAAAGCCATAATTGATATGCTATCTGTTACTGCAACGTTTTGATTGTATGGTTAAGATTTTGAAGTCTGAACTGCGGCTCCAACTTTCAAACTGCACTTTCAAGCATAAACGCACACGTCTTGGAAACTGTAAACATCCAGTGACTCAAAAAAATAAAAAGACAGAAATGTATTTAAAAAAAAATAAAATTGTTATAATTACACTAATTTTCTTACGTCTCCTGTGTCTTCTGTTGTGTTTCGTCAGGCAACGCACCGTCTTCATCCAGTCGCTTTTTCTAACCAGAAAAAGAAGCAACCATGATTAATACCAGAGAAAATATTGCATCTCTAAATCAGACAATTAAGGCTGTATTTGCTATTAAAAGATAAAAAGCCAAAGAAATGTATTATCCAAATGACAACAAATTACCTTAATACTAAAGCGTTTTAAAAACATTGTCTTTTAATTCCTTCACAAATAAAACTACCCTTCAGGTGCCCAGTGGTTGGAATTAAAAATCAACTGTATGTTTTCCTTCCGTGAGAGTGAACTTGTGATTCCAAAGTGTTGCATTCCTGCCACCTTCACTTTTTATTCTTCCTCAACCAGCTTTCCTTTTTTTTTTCTCCAGGACTGGAGCGGAAACAAGCCAGGAATCTTTCGCTGCCTTCACCAAAGAAGATTAAACGTTGTTTTTAGTCATCCTTCAATGACATTTATTTAACCAATATAATTTCTTTAGTTAATTTGTTCATACACTTATCATCGTAAATTTTGAATGCACAATATTGGCGAAATCAGACAAAGAATTAGAAATATTTTAAGAGGTCAAAAAGGTTGACTGCATTCCCTTCCATATAACTGTAAAACTCTCATTTGACTTCT
>NW_027466065.1:1600000-1725000 GCF_046127955.1 Nelusetta ayraudi
TTAGGTTTGGTTTCTTTGGGGTTAAGCGCTACGCCTGCATGAAGATGAATGTCACTCTGTGCCCGACTGTAACAGCTGTAATCACGTCGAAAGACTTTAAGTAGCCTTCGTTAAATGCATGCCAGTCAAACACACACACACACACACACACACACACACACACAAACAGGTTCTTCCCTCCTCCTAGTTTTTCCTCCAGAAGAAATGAAGCAGGAAGGATGACGTTCGACCCGTTTAGCCGTCTGCTTTGTGTCTGCCGGCACTTTTTTTTCTTTGTATGTAAACGTTTCATACTGACGCGTTGCAATAAATCTCTGTTGTTGTAACGAGCGGTGACTTTTGTTTTTTTTGGTTTTGCATGTTGCGGTTGACCGACTGCCCCCCCACCCTGAGCTTTTACCTCTGCGAGTGTCTGCAGCGTTGCGTCACATGGCCGCAGCAGCGGCTCGGCTTGAGTCAGCGTGGATGAAGACTTGACTCGGCTCGCCGGGTGGGCGCGGCCCTGGGAGCCACCGCTGAGGAATAAAACTTGATGATTGGGGGGGGGAGATTGCGTGCCGAGGCCACTCCTGTCCCGGCTTGTACTCCGTCACGGTGCCAAAGTCGTTCGCTTCAGCAAAAGTGTTGGAGAGGAAATGCCCTCGGGCTTCAAAACACAGCAGACTTCAGCCTCACCTCATGGCAATGCGACGGAAGACCAGTGCAGAGTGGAGCTGTAATGGGAAAAGTCTAAAGCACTGAAACAGCAAGTTGCAACAGCAAGGATTTAAAAAAAATAATAATAATAATTAATGAGCGAAAACCTGCCATTTTTTCACTTCAGTATTCTTTGTTTTATTATTAACCATTTCTCAGACACTTTTTTTTGAAGATCATCCAAATAAAGCATTCAGGGGTGAAAATAAAACTTAAAAAAATAAAACTTAAAAAAATAACTATCTTAGCGATATTTCAATATCCATATCAGTATTTTTTTCTGCTGCTTCAAAAGAAAAACATTCCCATGAGTGATGACGAGAGAAGTGCTTTTGTAATACTTCTTAAGATCCACAGTCTCGAGCTAAATAAAATATTTCATAATTAGAACATACAATACAGATATGACAGTATTTCAACAGGTTCCTACTTGGCCGAAACAAGACAAACTGCTACATATTTGTGGCTTTAAAATTGCTCTGAGTTAAACCGCCCAGATTATTTATTTTTTTGGCTCCCTCCTGCTGAAACTCTCCTACGCCGTCTGCTCTCTGATCGCGTCGATCCAGCTCATCTTGTCCTGGTGGGTCGGCGCCTGGATGAAGTAGTGCGTGTCCGACTGTGTGATGATTTTGAACAGGTTGCCCTGGACGTTGCCTTTCACACCTGCGCTGGGGAGAGGACAAGGTGAGCCGTCTTTCCAGCCTTGAAAGCCAACGAGCGGTCGTTACTTCTGAATTATTCTGTTCATCAGGAGCTCTTCGTGCAGTCAGTGAGAGTTTTATCAGATTTCTAACATGTTTTGGCCGATTGGGCAGCTGGAATAGCAAAAGCTGAACTCAGTCAAGGAGAATATTAAATGTCACAACATTCTTTACTGATTTTTGTTTTTCTTCTTTTAAGGTAAATGAATGACAAGCAAGTATTAAAATGTATGCTATTATTTTATTTTCACTATTATTATTTTATCAATGATATTATTGTGTTAGTTGTTAGAAGTTGTGGACAGAGGATACTAATTCACAAAAAAAAAATATACTAACAAAACAATTATTTGTTTTATTACTAATTAATTACTAAAATTTATTATTACTAATAATTATTACTTATATCATCATTACTATTAGCAAGGAGTAGTAGAAGAAGAAGAAGAAGAAGAAGAAGAAGTAGAAATAGTAATGGAATTGCTACTGTTGTTAGAGGATAATGAGGCTCTTTTATTTTGTCAGCGGTAGTAATGGCAGTAATGGCATTAGTACTGCTAGCAGCGGTAGCAGTAGAAATTCATAAGCTTCTCTTTTCATAGCAGGACGCATCTCCCAAGAGTAAATTCTGTAAATTTGGGAATTTAATACTGTAAATTTCCAACTCCACCCCAGAGATATTTGCCTTTGCAGTGACTCACCCGAGGGAACTCCGTTATCGCCCAGAGACGACACCAGACATCCTCGCAGAGAGAAGCCGCCGACGGGGCTGACGTCCTCCTGACGGATGACAGAGGGCAGGGAGTGGATCAGACCGACTCAGGCTCGAGTCACTTCATGACTCAGGTCGTCAACATTGGCCTGTCAATGAACAACTCTCATAAACCGCAACGTTACTCGTTCCCGCTATCTTCTTCTTCCCCGGCCGAGAGAGAGGGAAGTAAAAGCTCCGTGCAATTTTTATGACCGTCAATTCGTGTGAGACGCTTTTTATGACTCTGCAATTCCATTTCCTCAGTCCCAGTTTTACAGTTTGCCCCGGACTCTCCCAGTCACCTTGGTGGGGTCGAAGTAGTGGAGGAAGGCCGGTTCCGACCGCAGCACAAACAGCCGCACCTTCCAGTTCTTCCTGCGGTGTCCCTGTGTGCAGAGAGAAGGCAGGGAGGGCAGAGTGAGAGCTGGATATGTGACCACATCCATCCATCCATCCATCCATCCATCCACTCATCCATCCATCCATCCACTGGTGGCCACTTCATGGCAGGGCCGCACAGAGAGACAAAACAACCATCCACACTCACACATTTCAGACAATTTACAGTTTCCAATCAGCCTCATGCTAATCATGCTCAGGTCTGTTGGATTGTGGAGAACCTGGGGAGAGGCCACATCATGCAGCATCAGTGTTTAGTCTTAACCTTTAAAGGAGACCAATCATGCGTCTCCTCTTTTCTGACCTCTAAATCCGGTTACAACGTTGGACACTAGTGTCAAACCATGCCAAAGCGTCAAATAATGAGGTTCATGCATTTGGACGTGAGCCCTCCAAGTGGTTGTGCGCGGTTCTGCACGCTGTGTTTTACTACAACGTCTTCAATGTCAATATACAGTATATATGTAAGTTCCAGTGTGCCGAGTGCTCACCTGTTTGAGCAGGTAGCCTCTCTTGATCACTTTCCCGCTTAGTTCCACTGCTGACAGCGACGTCTCGGCCTTCACGCTGCCCCTCTTCTTCATGCTGTCGGACTGGGATGCAACACCCGCGTCAGCTTTCAGGACCAATTGGTTCCGAAAGGGAGTCTCGCGCTGGTACTCACGAAGCTGTAGAGAGCCGTGGAGTCGTCCAGGAACTGCTCGCTGAGGCCGCCGCTCCGCAGGGCCTCGGCGCTCTTCAAGCCCACGGTGCGCAGGAAGCCCTCCTCCAGCAGGGCCGAGGCCAGGGTCAAGGCCTCCACACGGGTCAGAGCCAGCTGAGCGAACACCAGCCAGTCCACCACCGCGGAACCTGCAGGAGACACCACAACTATGGACGACTCGCTAAATGTGAAATGAATGTGTTTTGGGGGGCGTGGGAGGGGAAATAAAACATTTGTAAAGCATGAGGATAAGACACATCACAAATCAAGTAGAAAAAGTGCTTTTTATGAGCAAAAGTGTTACAACAAAATCTGTGTCTTTGAAGCCCAACAGGATTTAGCTCTTTATTCAACTGACTCTGAAAACACTGAAAAATGGCCCCCAGGCCATAGTTTGCCCACGCCTGTTCTACAGCGTTCTAGTCGTTAAGCATCACGCAGACCTTCTTTTGCTAAATGTAGATTTTTTTTTTAGAATAAAAATTGTAATACTCAAATTTAAAAGGACACACAAGACTTTATGCATGAACTGGTGGCCCACCTGAGAAACAGTTGCTGTAGGTGCTGCCCTGCTCCACGTGGTTGCTCATACAGATGCCGCTGTGCACGTCGTACATGGAGTCCAGCACCTTGCTGCGAAACGAGCCGCAGCAGCAGTCGCAGCAGCAGCAGCAACAGCAGCAGCAACAGCAGCAGCAGCAGGTCAGACATGGAATCGGACACGATGCAGGGCGTCGCGGCGCTGTGTGCGACTCACCCCAGGTTGAAGTTGTGCAGCCGCGAGCCGTCGGGCTCGTCCTCAGTGGCCACCTGGCTGCCCCTCAGCTTGTCCACCACAGCGGTGATGTCACCCGCCCACCTGTCCCTCTCCTCCCGCGAGCAGGCCTCCAGGTGGTGTTCCACCCCGTGCTGTGTCTGCACCTTGAGCACCAGCTGGAGGGAAGGAGAGCGAGAAAAGAGGGATGAATAATTTTTGGGACCTGCGAAAAGGGATGGATGATTAAAAAAGAAAACAGACACGCGAACAGAGATAATAACAGGTTGGTGGGATGTTCCTCTAAGCTGTATGTTCAGGTCCTGACAAAGGAGCAGCCTGAGGCAATTCATGGCGTCATCATCAGGTGAGGCAACACCTTCACTGCGGTTCCTCACAAATACAACATAAACAAAGGAAAAACCTCAGTTGCACTGTTTGTCTTTCATACTTAATTCTGTTTTGTTTCACAATGTAAATATTCCTTGTGCGTGAAATTTTGTCTTCAGGATTTTGTCTTCTTTTTTATTTTTGCTGGTCTCATTGATCTGTTGAATCACTGTTGAATCTTATGTGAAGCTACTATCTGGCTCCACTGCCATTAACAGCTTTGATCCAAGTATTTATCCAGGGGTTTTCTAGGAGCTCTTTGACAGACAAAATTTTTGAAATAACTTCGTCAGATGAGGAGAAACATCACATTTGGAGTGAAAAAAAAAAAAAAAAAAAAAAAAGTGGAGCTCACCGGTCGGTTTTCGTAGTCCAGGAAGGGACAGATGACCTCGCAGTCCCTCAGCAGGATGGATCCTCGCAGGCACGAGTCCCTTTTGCCCCCCTCATACTTGTAGTAACGCAGCTTGTCTGACGTCAGCACGAACCAGCGGGCCTTCCAGTTGTGCACCAGGTGGCCCTGGAAGAATCAGTCTCGGCATCATCATCATCATCATCATCATCATCATCATCATCTTGAGAGGGGGCGCGCGCAAAGGAACAGAACTACTTCCTCCACGTTGCGTCTCTCCCGAAACTCTGCGTTTCCACCATTCGAGTCCTACCCGCTTCACCAGGAATCCTTCCCTGAGGACGGCGCTCTTCTTCTCCGCGTCCATGCTGCTCTCCGTTCGTCCGCTCTGACTCTGCGCTCCGCCTGCTGCTACCTGCTCAGGTGCCTCATGACGAGGCTGGCGGGCGGGTGTCTGTCTGAGTGCGTCACCCCTCCCGCCCCCCGCGGCGCACACACACACACACACACACACACACACACACACACACACACACACACACACTCGCCTCAATCTAAACTGGGATGAGTGCGATTTGTTTTAGTCGCCACGCGAGGGCGCACTTTCTCTTCCAGATGCACAGCGTGGCCAAGTTGGGATGAGAGCTTCAAATGTCCAGGGTGTAAAATATGGCCTGATCAATGTTTTTTTTGTTTTTTTTTCTATTGGTAAAAGCACTATAGAGTGGTTCCTATATATGAATATATACTGGTCAAAAAAATAAAGGGAACACCAAAAGAGCATGATGTAACTCCAAGTCAATCACACTTCAGCATTATTGGCATTTGCCAGAGAACATCAAGATTGGTAAATTCGCCATTGGCGCCCTGTGCTCTTCGCAGACGAGAGCAGGATCACACTGAGCACATGTGACTGACGTGACAGAGTGTGGAGATGCTGTGGAGAACGTTACACTGCCTGCAAACATCATCCAGCATGACCAGTTTGGCGATGGGTCAGTAATGGTTTGGGGAGGCATTCTTTTTTTCATTTTTCTCTCTCTCTCTCTCTCTCTCTCTCTCTCTCTCTCTCTCTCTCTCTCTCTCTCTCTCTCTCTCTCTCTCTCACTCTCTCTCTCTGTCACTCACTCACTTCACTCACTCACTCTCTCGCAGCTGCTGGTCAACCTTGGCTCCTTCACCAAGCCGCAGCTGTGGCCAATGGGAGACCCAGAACAGAAATACTGTGGCTTCTGAGACAGAGAGGCTGTTATTAGCAGGGCCCCCCCGCCTGTGCAAGCACACATTGGCTTGGCCGGGAGATCGTTCTGTGTTTTCCCAAATCTGTCTGCTGGTTCCTGTTAGGTTACTCATTAGAAGCAGCCCAGGAGGTCAAAACGCTTCTCTGCAGGGACCAGGGAGGAATAAAAGAGCAGGGGAGGAAAAAAAATCTTGTTTGGAACCAATAGTCCTCGCAGTATTATTCATATTCAAAAACTTTTAACAATGTGGGGTGGGGGTACAACCATTTTGCTTCTTCTGCATAGAAATAATTTGTCTCTACAGCTGAAAAAAGGACAATTTTACTCAGAAATCCTGCATAATTTCCCTATCTGAGTTACTATTTTTATCCATCATGTTGTTGGAAAGTCTTTATTTACCTTGCAGGTCCGTCTGACAGGTTGTGAGACTTGATAAGCACAGGCAGGAGAAAAAGGGTTTGGGGGTGGAGGGTCTCGGGTTACATAACTGTATTTATTCTGGAAAGAAGCCAGAACACTGTTGCTCTTTATGCATCAAGGGCCTGATGGTGGGAACTTATCTGTCTGCTGCTGAACTTTACAGTTCAACCTGCTAGTTTATAGCCACTGCACACGGAAGCATGCGGCCATATGAGAAATTTAGTCTGAAGGAAGACCTCACTGTCCCCAACTTGCGAAAAGACTCAAAGGAGCCAAACAAGGCGACAAAGACTCTCCTCAAATCACTCGGGAGCTGTGGCAAGCTTGAGGTGTGTCTGAAATTCCCTGTGTAACATTAACCATAAATCAAACATTAATTAATGGGGGGGGAAAAAAAAAACAAATACTGCGTTGTTTTGTCAGGGCAGGATATGAATGGCTGTGACGCAAGCCGGCTCACGTGGAGCAGCCGGTTGTCCTGGTCACACACACTTAAAACACAAACACTCACAGGACTGGTGGCGTCTTGGCCCACACACAGGGTGGATGTGTGTGTGTGTGTGTCCACAGCTGCTTACACACAGCAGCTACCGCTGGTCAGTCGCAGGCTTTACAAGGTCGAGATGGGATTGTGTGCAACCAAAATGACGGTTTGCCATTTCTTTGTTTTCCATCTCAAGAAAATGTGACATACATTCATTTTTATCTGGGTTTTCTCCTCTCCTGAGCTTCCTCCTCTGAGTTTGAGTTTGAGTGCTGAAATTGCCCTAGTTTCCAGCTAAATTTCCTTCGCGATGAGGATTGAATTTGAAAAGCCGGCCACTCCAATCAGGGCCGACAGCAGAGCGGAGGCTCTGATTTGGTGCTCCTCAGTGAAAGAACCCGCGTCCACACAGTCTTTTACAGTTGTTGACCTGTTTCACAAGACAGCCCATTACCTGTTTCATCATCCAGGCCTGTTTTCCTTCTTCTGTGTGTCTCAGATGAGACCTTTTAAAAGAAAGAAAGAAAGAAAACCCCACAAACAGCCACATCTGTGAACATCTCTTAACACCCAGAAATGATTGCGCAAGTCAAACCGGCGCGAACAACACAACTTCACCAACAGCGACATGTTTTTTTCCACCGTCAAAACCTTTAATATTTACAGCAAGGAACAGCTACCTCCAATTAGTAAAACTAATTAACGTTACAATATTAAATACACTTTGAAAAAAAAAAATGAAAGTGCTGTTAAACATGTATACAGCTCTAAAACCAACGAGATGCATCCTTTGTTTAAAAAGTAAATTTTAAACAAGTAAATTAGACTTTTTAATGCAAATGTTTTTGTTCCAGTCCAAGATTCAAGTCAAGCTAACGGGTCAACACATCTGTCTCACTGGCCCGTGGTGGCTGAAAGATGTCTACTAGCAACAAAACATTTAAAAAGAAAGAAATTGTAGATGTTGTTGTTGTTGTTGTTGTTCCTGTTGTTGACAACCACCACCTCCGTTTTGTTCGAGAACCAAACCTGCAACCGAGAGCCCAAAGTGTCTGAAGTGTCTGACTTGACATCTGATGATGTCCCGCGTCCGGCCAGAGACAGAAGGTGGTGAAACGTGGGTCCCTTTCAAAGTGGACCCTCTGGTGAGGGTGTTCAGACGGCAGTGAGCGCGTGCCACGCCGCCACCACCTTCTCCGGGTGCACCATGGCGTCCCTCCACTGCGCTGCGGCCTCGGGGGCGGGGCTGTCGAACCCCAGCAGCACCTGCCAGAGATCATCGGGAGAGAAACGCTGAGTCACAACGAGTTCTGTTCCTGGCAGGCATGGCAGGTCGGGTGGACTCACCTGTCCCAGACACTGTTTCCTCCTGACGGAGCTCCGGCTGTAGAGCTTCACCAGCAGCGAGCACTCCTGGTCCAGCGCCGCCAGCTGGAAGTGCAGCGTCTCCTTCCAGTGGCACTGAGTGGCCGAGGCCTTCAGCGCCCGAGTCCTCCTGGTCGGCGCTGCCTGGCCCGCCTGCTGCATCTCCACCTTGACGAAAAACACTGTCGCCCAGACCCAGAGTGGTTTACATGTATGAGTGGTGGCGAGCGAGCTAGCGTTTGAGCGTCGCGGCCCACCTACCGTGGCTGAGTGGCGAGGAGGAGGCCGGGAGGTTCTGAGAAGAAAGGACCTGCAGCTGGACGCGGCCGTTGACCGGCTGGAAGCAGGCGGTCAGGTGGAGCTCAGCGTGGCACACCTGCAGTCGGAGGGTCACGTCGTATCTTGATCAAACTCTTCAAACCAGAATCACAAAATGCATTTTTTTTTTTTTCGTATTTGTGGTGATTTGGGGCTTGAGGAGTTTGTTTTATTCTGTCTGTCTGTCTGTCTGTCTGAGCTCCAACGTGAGTCGGCCTCTTCACTGCTGAGTAAGATTCAAGTCAACAACTACATGATTTGTCTCAGCGGTGTTGCCGTGGCTACGGCGACTACAACCAAAACTGCACTTTGTTTTCTTTGTACTTCTTCAGTCTTCTGATTTGTGGTGCGCCAGAGCTAAGATGTCATCTCTCAAGACTGCCACAAGTCCGTCTGCTGGTCAGGTGACTGACTGAGAGTGAGAGTGAGAGTGAGAGTCACTTGGGCAAGTTGTTTCTTTGTGTGCGGCTGCTAGTCAAAGTCTCACGTGGTCTCCTTAACAACCTGCCGATGACTCAGCGGCTGCTCCCGTAAGTGCCCAAACACTTTCACAGCCAGACATTCACCCACTTATCAGTCTGCAGATAGATCTGCGCAAAATGGGTTTTTGGACGTCTGAGCCATTTTCCCCCGCCATCCAACTTTTACACTTTGAGAGGTTATTATTTGCTTTCAAATAAAAATAAAAAAAAACATCCCTCCAACCCCCGCTTTGCCATAATGAATTTCTCCACCTCTTTGCAGGAAACGACGTGCCACTGGGTTTCAATGCATGACTCTACCTCCCCGAACCCCACACCAGCTTTACATACAAGCACATGCATCTTAAGCAACTCACTGATGATTTGGACGGTGGGTTGAGCTCCAACCAGTGCTCCGTCTCCTGAGAGTCGAGCTGCCGCAGCGAGAGGACGCACTCGGCCGCCGTGCGCTTCTTGGGGCCGTGCGTCTGCAGGCGCAGCACCAGAGCGCTGCAGCGCAACTGCTGGAGACGCAGCGTGAACACAAAGGTCTCCATGAAGGAAACATCCTGAATGCGGGGCCGGAGGGGGGGGAGAGAGAAAGAGTCCGGGTGAAGGAGGTTGGTTTGAAGTGGAAAAGGTGAAATGCCAGCCGGATGGAGCTGCTGAAATGCTGTTTGGTTTTTTTTATTTGTGATGTGATAATGTTGTGTTACCTGATGGCACTCCTTGACGGAGCTTTTGAACTGCACCGGTTTCGGGAGGGTGATGATCCCTTTGAATCCAATCTTCTGCGGCTCTGCTCCATCCAGACCGACGCTGACGTCTGAACACTGAAAGTGACAGTAGGGTTCAGCGATGTCCCAACCACTTAGCAAACAAGCTAACGATGGAGCGACTTTTGTCAAAGATGCCAATGCAAAAACCATCGGTGAAAAGAGTGCAACAACACTGTCTGCGCTTAAGAGAAGGTTTCTACGCGCGAGCGCATCAGTGAACATTTATTTTTGTGCCTTGAATTTTTCAAGAGCAAAATCCAAGGGTCATCTTCAGTGTGTTAGCTACCAACTGTTAGCGACGAACACACTGAAGAAGACTCTTTGTCGAAACCGGTCTGTGTTGGTCTGTTGAACAGTGAGTAAAAAGACTTTGGAAGGACACTGAGTGTGGCTCATACAAAGACTTCACATTTGTAACTTGAAAGGTTTTGTGTGTAAAATTTGGCTTCATATATGTTTTTTCTATAATTTATAATATTTATTTTTTTATAATCAAAGTGTATACCTGCAGCACAATATATACAGTAATTATTTAGCCATAGAGCCATAGAGCCATAAGGGCCTTGCTCCTAGTTAGCTGCCATCTTGCACTGTGCCATAATTTAAGGAAGCCCACCTGACTTTGCCCCAAATACGAAACACCAGGCTGGGCTTCCTTAAAATTTTCCCACACTGGACCTTTAAAGCCTTTTACTTAGAATTTGTTCAATGTGATTCTCCGCACTCACATTGAATGTGCTGCCTCAGCGGCTCAGATCTAGAAATCACTGCGCCTCACTGCTCCAAACACTTTCACGTTTCCTCAAAGACAAAAGCGGCTGGGTTCTTTTTTTCGTGGTGGAGAGTCTCCGGCCAGAGTCAAAGGAGCGACTCCGCTCTGGAGACGCATTGTGACGCAGCCACAGAGGCCCCATTCAGAGGGGCCACAGTGGAGCTCTTTGTGCAGCGGCAGGTAACCTTACCTGGACCAGAGTGATCCACACCTGCTCCACGGCCTCCTGGTAGCTCACTCGCACGCACACCTTCCCCAGCTCGCGCTCGTCCCCGGACAGGGTGATGGAGTCTGGGTCACATCAGGAAAAAAAAAATCAACGTGATGTGGTGTCTTTAACGTGGCCTTTGCGATGTTGCTCGAGCATAAGCTGCTGGGGGGAGAGTGCACGCACCCAGGCTGCTTTCGACGGAGCCGATCGTGGACGAGGTGCTGCTGGCGACGCTGGAGTCCAGCTGCAACGGGTGGAACCCAAAGACAGGAGACAGAGGAGGTCAGGACCCACCCGGCAGCTTCACAACGTCCACTGAAACCAGTCTGAACTGAGATTTACGTCAACGGTTGAGTCTACTATCACCTAAGATCCACCTCTGATCTATCGGAGTACCTGAGTGATTGATTACACACTCTTTTTTGTGTTTTTAGGCTTAAAATAAAAATCCCTCCCTGGAAGGGACTTTTCTTTTGCGGTGACCCACTTTACAAGCTGCTGATCACAGTGGAAAGAGCTATGTTTATTTAGTTGTGCTTGACCCAGGCGTGAGAAAAGGCCACGAGGGGACAGATTAGACGGGCGGACGTCTGACCTGCAGGCTCCCCGGACAGCTGGACAGATCGAACATGGAGCTGCAGAGCCGCTGCGCTCCGGCCGGCTTCAGACTCCTTCCTGGGAACAAGGAGGAGGGAGAGAAGTCTGCTGTAATTACACCCGGTGGGCCGCTCTACTTCCTGCGTGTCTGCCATTACTAATAAAGAGCCATACAGGGCTTCTTATCGCTCTCTGTTTACAACCTTCTTCCCCGCAGGCTGCGCTCCAGCGGTGAAGGACAGATGGTGATTCATTTCTGATTCCCACCTTCATCTTGATACTGTTGGTGATTTTTGGGCGCTAACCTCTGCTCGCTGGGCTCTGAGGGCCGGAGTTTCTGCCCTGCAGGGTGTTCCGTCGGCTCGACCCGGGGGAGACGAAGTCGGTCATGTGTCTCAGGTGGAGGTTGGACTCCTGGCTGTAGGTGAGGGGACCAGAGGCCAGCAGCTCAGCCTTCCTCTCGGCGTACGTGCACCGGGCTGAACCTGCAGACACACACAGGGACACGGGAGGTTACCGGAGGGGTCCCAGAAGAAGAAAGACTCTGTGACTACTGTTACATCGATGTTGAGAAGGAGTTCCACTTTGGTGTTTTATTGCCCCTTGTACCGTGAGTTGCGTCAGAAGTTGTTTGGCGTAAAACTGTTGATTTGATGTGGCTGAATGACGCCCTTGCCGAATATTTTAAAGAAAGCCTGACATTAAGTCTGTTTTTATTTTATTATATTTACTCTTTCATTTATGTGTTAACCTGCGGTCAGTTGTGGCGTCACCAACAGGAAATGAATGGTATAATTTAATACGGTTTCTGTGGTGTCTCATAATCCCGAAAGAGATCGGTGACAATAATAAAATTCATTCATTCATTCATTCGGCCGCACACACACACACACACACACACACACACAGTCAGAGGTCAACCTTAGCCTTTCTTCAGCCAGTCCAGCAGGAAACAGGACAGACATCCTGGTGTGTTGTCAAAGCTCACTGAACCTCTGAGCCGCTTTTAATGAAACTCTCACACATGAGGCGATGAGCTCCAGTTCTGGCAGGATTCTCACACAGAGGCACCGTCCGACCCGCTGCTTGGACAACATCCCTCTCACACTGCACACCAAGTTGGAGGCCCCATATCGTTAGCCTAATAGCATGATTGCCTAAGTCATTTTTTGGCCAAATTGTGATATCTGATAAAAAAAAATACCAACGTGCTTGTCTTCTAAAAAATGTTCAAATATGACTTAGGCGACGATGCTATTAGGCTAACGACATTATGCAACAACAGTGTCAGTTACTCACTTTGAGCCAATGTATAACAGTGTGTATTAAAAACAAATTTGACCCTCTGTGATGTCACAAAGGGCATCAATAGCTTTCCCAGGTTAGTGGGAAGCTGAAAACTAAAACCAGGCAGGAGGCTGTTAACACAGGGCTAAATTTGCATTGGGGCTTATAGAGTTTTAGGGCTGAACTGGATACACTAAGGGACATTTAAAGGTGTCTAGACTAAAGTCAAGGATCCAGGACCTTCCTGGTCAAGGGCGGAAAAACCAGCAGTGTGAAACGCCGGAGAAACAGCAGGTGCTTGATTACTGCTGGAAAAACAAAGAGTGCCACTTCCAGGCTGTGTGCTCACCGTGGTCACCACCACGCTGGCCCTATTTACCAACCCAGCCTTTAAGTCAACACCAACACCCAGGGCCAGGCTCCACATAATCACGGCCGGCTTTTGTCCCCGAGCCCGGTGAGTCCATCAGCCGCTGCCGCTGCTACCTACTCTGGGGCCCCGGCGCCAGGTTGGGGAAGCGGGAGCCTCTGGGCTGGACGTAGGAGGCCTTGAAGGTGGGCAGGACGAAGGGCACCTCCCTGCCATCGGGGGGCAGCTTGGACAGCAGGTAGTCCTCCGTCGCCGCCCTCCTGGCCCCGCCAGGCTCCTCCCCCGACGGCCCCGCCGCGCACGGCGGCATCTTGAGCGTGATCACTTTGCGACGCCGAAGGGAAAAAGCAGAAGTTAGGACCGAGAACCAAGCGATGGGGTGGCAGAGCTGTGGTGTTCAAAGTTTACCCTGAGTCTCCTGCTCCTTCACACTCTTCCTCAGCAGGTTCCGGCAGCAGTTTTTAAAGCACTCCATGGCTGCGGGAGGAGGGAGGTCAGAGGTCAACGCGCAATGATACGGCGCTCGTGTTTCCAAAGTGTCATCTCATTCATCCTTTTTTAAAAGTTCTTTACGCTTCTTTAGCCTAAATCATCAAGATAATGGCTGATAATTATGAAAATATTCCAAGATTCCTTCCACAGTCTTCCACAGACTGACTTCTCACCTGGAACACCCACAATAGGGTAGAAATACACCCCCCCCCCCCACCCTCCCAAAAAAAGAAAAAAAAAGAAAAAAAAACTGCATGTGCATTGTCTCCATAAAAGGTTTTCAGTTGGGTTAAATACACCAATAATATTCTAGTCACTATTTTTTTTTCTGTTCCATTAGATCTCTGTTAAAAATCAACAGGAGCTGTTTGGAATGGGTTAAAAGCTGGGAAATCAAAATATTCACTACTAAAATTCAATGTTTCTTGTTACTTGTTTAATTCGGTTCATTCAGTAGAAGAGGAGTTCAAACCGGGGCTACAATTCCACCCAGAATTTCGTCTGTTCGGCAGCGTAAAGGAATTTTTACTTTTTTACATCAGGCTGCACCTGAAAGATCAACAATGAAAAAAAAAAAAAAACACTGAATATTTAGAAAAAAAAAATGTGTTTGAACTCACCCAGGCGACGTCTTCACCGAGAGACAGGAAGCTTTCAAACATCCAGCGGAGCAGCTCCGTCTGCTGCCCAGAGGGAATGATGGGAAAGTCAGCCGAGTTCCCCTCTAATGCACTGCGGCTCTCTCGCTCTCTCTCTCCCTCTCTCTCTTGCTGTGTTTGTGTGTGTGTGTGTGTGTGTGTGTGTGTGTGTGTGTATGTCCGTCTCTCGCTCTCTCGCTCTCTTCCCGGACTGACACTTTCTTTGTTTGCTCTTCTTTCCCAGAACAGTTATGACAAGGATTTTTGATTTTTCTTCTTCGTGACATCATCCACGCAGATACCGGACCACAGTGTTAGGATGATTTTTTTGGTTCGTTGTTGCTGTTATTTAGTAACAAATGTCTTATTCCAATTTGTTTGATTCTTCAAAATGGGGAAAATTTAATTCTAAAGTCACAAAATCCCACAAAACGGTTTCAAGCCTGAAACTCAAAAGAGTTGCATCGCCCTCTACTGTCCCAAATAGTTCTCAGTTTGACAAAGCCTTTTGTCAACAATATTTTGGATAAATTTCCATAAATATTTTGTCTCGATAATAATCACTTTCTCTTCAGAGTCGTAAATGTTCTAGATTGACCCTAAAAAGTGATAGCATGAGAGATTTTGGATTGGGGTTTTCAGGGTTTACACAAAAGGAGTAAGTACTCTTTACACTGGAACCTAGTTTGGGGTCAGAATTTATACTTAATTCATTCAAATTATTATTTTTCATTTCCAAATCATTGACAGGGTTAATTGACCTGGAACAGGGAGAATGGCATGGCTGCCATCGACACAGCACCCCCTGCTGGCCTAGTCTAGGACTTTTCAACCTTGATCGCTTGGCCTGCAAGTTCAGGGAAGCAGAGCTCTGACTGATTATTATGGGACACACACACACACACACACACACACACACACACACACACGTATGTAAAAACCGTCATCCTTGAATTGTGCAGGTGCCTGGATGATGCCAGGAGCGGTGGTGTGTGGTAAAGACATTTATTGGTCTAAAACAAACTGTGATCAATAATTCAGGTACAGAATGACTGCTTGGTACATCACTTTAAATACTTTCCCGCTGCGCGTCGCACATAAGCTCCGATGACCAGCTCCCCGCCACTCCGAGATGTAAAAAATACATGTATATGTAAAAACACGAGATGATGTAATGACGCCTCTTGGGATCAGATGTATGAAAGTCACGTTCACAGCTTATCGGCAAGGACGGACGTCCACAGATGACAGGGGTGTTGGGGGGTGAGGGGGGGGGGGGGGTGCTGTGTATGCTGATACTGTGCGAGGGTAATTTCCCTCGTTCTCTGCCATGAGGATGTCAGAAATTGTACATGATAAACATCCCTCAGTGTCCAAAGTCCATATCGTGGCCATAAAAGCCCAGCGTCCATTAAAACCAGAGCGGCGACTCAGGCGCAGGGAGGCTTTTTCCCATCAGCTGATGATTGCCGAGTCTTTATCTGGAGTGTCTTTATTGGTGACGATGACGTAATGATTAGAAAAATAAACAGAAGGAGTCGAGCAGTCTCGGCCATCGCGCTGCCGTGGAGAGCAGCTTTTCTCAGAGGTCGACACGCAACAACAACAAAAAAAAAAAGTTCATCGGCGGCCTCCTCAGAACGGATGTTTCGACACGTATATCGTCAGGCGAATGATGGAGCTGCCTCGGAAGTTGATGACGTTGTTGACCGTGACCATCTCCAGGTCCAGCACCACCTCCCGGGGACCTGTGATTGGCCTGGAGAGGACCAGCGTGGCGCTGACGTTGCTGGTTTGCTGTATTCCAAAAAAAAAAAAAAAAGAAGAAGAAGGAAAGAAAAGGGAGGAAGACAAGAAGAAGAATGTGAGGAATGAAGTTCAGGGAAAGTTCCGTGTACGCCGGCTGCGCACCACGGGGGGAAACTCAAGACTCGGGACGTGAGGCCCGATGATTTATGACGAGCAAACGAGGGCGGAAACGAGGAGAAGGTCTCAGTGTTTTCACTCGCGCAGCGGAGGCACTTTGGACGGGAAGGATAAACGAGTGTGCGGTGGAGTTGAAGGCCTCTGCACTTCATAGAAATCAGGGCCGAGCGACCGAGATCGACAGCTACTGCACACACACACACACACACACACACACACACACACACACACACACACACACACACACACACACACACACACACACACACACACACACACACACACACACACACACAAACACACGCTTCTTGCTCCCCCTGCTGGCTGAACACATGGATGAATAATTCACTAATTTCTTCCAAATCAGATTCCTGCGCTGTCCTGCCACTGATATGTTGCCTACACCTTTTCAGGTCGATGTATATGATTATAATTATTGTATTGTTTTGTCAACGTTTAGAGCTTGTACAATACTGAAAATGACGGAAATAAACTCACCAAACGAAACTAAACTAAACTCAAAGTACTTCAGGAACGCGTCTGCTTTTCAGCCAGCTGCTCTTAATTTTCACATCTTTTCTTTCCTCCGATGACACCAGTGGAAGAGCAGAAAACTGCCCGCTTAGCCCTGTGTTTAACAGCTTCCTGCTAAAAGGGACGCTTTCTTGGACTTGGGCTGTGCTGGGAAGCGGACAGAAAAGAGGCTGTTGTCGCTAATGTGAATAATGACTCCGTCAACAGGTGGAAACAATCACTTGAAAGTGAATGATTGTGTTTGTAAATTGGTGAAACACATTGGAAAACATGTCTGGGAATTAGCTGCCACCAATAACGAGGCTGGCACATCAAATTTGTTCCTTGCAATTTTTGCTGTTGTCGGTTCTTTTTTTTCTGATCCACACCCAGAACTTCTGAGCTGACTGAGCTTGCTGTTGACACTAATAAGCCCCTACAATCACTTCGCCCTACGCTTTTCTTTTTTTTTTTTTTTGGAAGATCCTGGCAGCGACGTGGCTCGCTAAACACTCACAGCTGTGCTCTCTCTGCCGTTTGCACAGCCGCCAACAGTCCTGCAGCTTCCTGCTCTCCACTGACGCCTCAACACTCGCTTCTTTATCTCCCTGCCCTGAAGAAAATGTTGGAAATGCGACGCTCCAGATGGAAAATTACAAATTTCTAACATTCTTCTGGGCCCGTGGACGGCATTTGGAAAAAGGGAGGCCCCCCTTGAGAATAAATAAATCAGACGGTCCTCAGATTCTGGCTGGAATCACTACCAGTGAGGCCAGCGGCTAAAGCCACAGAGCTTCTTATTGGTAAATACTAAATACCATTGACGGCTATAACTAAACCCCACCCACAGTGACCTGTTTTTGCCCTCAGGGGAAGCTGATTGGTTCTTTGATACTCTGACCAGCCACCAACTAAGTCAGACAGGAGGACTTTTAAGAGCTTTAGCACTGCAGGCTGAGCGACCCCGATGAAGTGTAATCTTCATCATTTCCAATTTTAAAAAAAAAAAAAAAAACAGAACCAAACAAGACAATGCCACTCAAACATCAGGGTTCCTCGGCTTCATTTCAATCTCACACCTTCAGCTTTAATCCATCAGCGAAAGCATCTTTTTTTATACATATATATCATACCAAGAATATAAGTAAGCTTAAGATTCAGTGTAACTTTCACATCTCTGAAGCGTGTCAAAGTTTTGTCTTGGCATTAAAGGTCCAGTGTGTAAAATTTTTTAAGGAAGCCCCGGTGTTGGAGGAAGCCTGCCTGACAGCAAGTTTCGTATTTAGTCCAGTGACGGTCCAGTGACAGTACAAGGCGGCAGCTAACTAGGAGCAACACCATTATTGCTCCATGCATACTCTCATGTATGTGAGAACTGTTTTAAGGGTAGGAAATTCAAATTACTTACTTATTATACACTTTTATTCATGCATTTATGATTTGTATCAGGCCAAATTTTACAAACTGGACTTTCAAGATGTTGATTTTTTTTTTTTTTTTCTTAGCTGCCTAATAATGGAAACATCAGCTCAGATGACATCGCACCTTCATATCTGGCCGCCCTAACCAAGACACAGTCTTGTCAGACACTCACCCTCATGGAAAACTCTCGGCCATCGTTGCCCGACTTGATCTGGAAGATGTAGAAGGCGCCGGGGTAGCGCGTGGTGGCCTGCATCTGGAAGATGTCTGCAGGCACACTGCGCCCCGACGACATGTCCATGTGTCGGTACAGAATAGTGAAGGGTTTGTCCCTGCAGGCAGGGTTCTCAGCCGAGCACAAGCACTGACTGCGGGGGGGGAGGGGAGGCAGAGGGTTGGGGTGGAGGGGGTGAGTGGTTTGGGTCAGATGTCTGGAGCACAGGTGGAAAAGCAATGCGTGAATGAAAACACTCACTTTTCACCAGCTTCGATGTAAGGTAAGGGACACTGTAACGGGTTCAGGCATGTAAAGCCTCCCTGGAAATTGAAACACACTTGTTCTGTTGTACAGGTGTTGTTACCAGTGTCACATTCATTGATATCTTTAAAATCAAGCACACAACAGAGTCGGTTAAAATCGTCATCATCATCATCATCATCATCATCATCATCATCATCATCATCATCATCATCATCAGAGAAACAACATTTTAAACAGCAGCAGAAATTCAACATGGCAGTGCTTCAAACAAAACTACAAGCATAAAACAAGCAGAAATACTGAACAAGGTGACGGCTGTTTAAAATTAGCTGCTGAATCCCGGGGGAAAATTTCAATGCAATGGGGAAAAAAAAAACACTGGACGCTGCCCTCAAAAAGACACAGCCGTTCACAAATATTTATCGTTCAGCTACACGGGTCGAACTGAGCCCGCTGGCAAAGCCAAACATTTCCTGCATCAGTTCAGTCACTTGTGCCGTCGCCTCCTGCCGTGAACTTTACCTTCGCAGCTCCGGCCGTCCTCAAACACGTAGTATCCAGCTGGGCAGATGCAGGAGAAGGAGCCGGGCGCGTTGACGCACCTGTACTGACACAGAAACTCA
The DNA here is from genome assembly GCF_046127955.1 of Nelusetta ayraudi. Lineage (NCBI taxonomy): Eukaryota > Metazoa > Chordata > Actinopteri > Tetraodontiformes > Monacanthidae > Nelusetta > Nelusetta ayraudi. Next base: position 1,619,153 of record NW_027466065.1, read on the forward strand.
GAGAAGCTGCACTCATCCAGGTCTGCGGAGAATTTGGAGGGAAAGAGTGCAGCGTCAGTGGGAGGAGGTCCACAGGTCGACAGGCAGCAGGTTCCCTGATTTTTTTTTTTTTATCTAGTATGGCATCTTAAATCTTCATCCCCAGCACCAGAGGAGCACCGTTGCCCTTTTAATCACACAAAAGGCTCATTAGATAAATAAACATCACATTTAGCCCTCTGTTTATAGCCTATTGCTAAAACTGATGCTTTGTTGGCCCATTCACATGGTTGGAAGGGGACTAAAAACAAGGCGGTCGAAGGGTGGAGTCAAACACAAGAAACACTGTATCAGCACCCTTTGTGATGTCACAAAGAGCAGACTTTTCTTTTTTTTTTTAAACAGAGAGTTTTAGCACACACCTTCCGAAAAGAATAACAACCACAGTAATGACAGAATAGACTTTTCTTATTTCTTTGACACATTATTTTAAATTAAAATTTTGTTTTGTTTTGCTTTGTATGAATTGCACACTATGGGCCCTTTAAAGTCGCTGAGGCCCCAAGACGATACATCTAGGGATGTTAACGATTAATCGATTATCGATTAATTGTCGATTAAGAATTTAATCCATTAAACTAAATTAGTCACAATTAATTGAACACTTTTTACATGGGTAGTTAACATCATTACAACAGTGTAATGGCAGGAATGGGAAATTCACCTGTAGGTACTGTGATGGTCATAATATACCAAGAACAAGTTACCTTTAAAAAAAAGTTGAAATGTTTAGGGTGTTTTTATTCTTCCCTAATGTAGAAATGGGTCACATTGGACCCTCATCATTATTGAAGGGGTTAAATAATGTCTCCCTTACACATTTTCCATTGTGAAATTTAGGTTCTCAGAAAAAAAACGCTGCTCATCAATTAATCGTTAATCGATCGATAAGGTCAATCAACTAACGATTATTTAACGATTAATTAATGAATAATTTGCATCCAGTTGGCCGGTTACAGTCTTGCATCCAGTTACACACGAGTGTAATCGTGTCTCAACATCAGCTGCACGCTGCTCTCGACAGATGCTGTGATAAAACCATCGACTTTTCGAGACGTTTCGGAGTCGATGCGGCGTATCGTTCCCCTCCGCTCACCAATGCAGGAGGTGCCGTCTGCCGCCAGCTCGAAGCCCTCGTCACAGTTGCACATGAAGGAGCCGTAGGTGTTGAAGCAGCCGTGAGTGCACACGTTGTCGTTGCACTCATCCACATCTGCAGGCACGCGAGGTCACGGGTGGGCCGCGTGAGGGAAGAAGGCAAATCACGGCACTGAGCTGCACCGAATCGCTTTGCTTGCTTGCTCTACATGCATGTGTGCGAGTGAATGTGTGTATATGTGAGAGTGTGTGTGCGTGTGTGCCTTCGCAGGTCCTGCTGTCTGGGTTGAGCAGGAATCCGGGGTTGCAGGAGCAGGAGTAGGAGCCGGGAACGTTGGCACACAGCTGCTGGCAGTAACCATAGCGACACTCGTCAAGGTCTGTCCAAACAGGAACAAACAACATCGAGTTGCTCATTTAATGCCATACAATGAGAGGCACGTGAATCTAACTATGTTGTCTGTGCGTGCTGCACTGCATTTGGCACACAGAGGGTCTTTAAAAAGAAATCCCCCGCTTCTTCCAACTCTCCCTCTTCTGGATTCAGAACTGGCGAATGGTTTTCTAATCTTCCTGCTTCTGCAGTGAATGACAAACCATCACCACCTCCTTCAGCGTGGCGTCTACCCACCCTGACACTGTCCGGCGAAGAGCAAGTAGCCGTCGTTGCAGGAGCAGGTGTAGCCGCCCGCAGTGTTGACGCAGACCTGGGTGGGGTTGCAGTGGTGGCTGCCTGCCTCGCACTCGTCCACGTCTGCAGAAGAGGACGAGAGCAGAAGAGGGCGAGAGCATGTTATTATAGCTTTTCCCCATTATAAAAAAAAAAGAAAGAATTTCCCTCCGTTTTTCTTCTTTTTTTTAACGTATCGGACAAACAAAGCTGTAGGAGGGTCAATATTTAAACCGATATTGAGTTGCGTCTAGATTTCCATGCTGGCGTGGCCTGGTCTGGGGCGGCCCCTTGGATTCAGATGTCCAAGATGAATATTGAAAATGGAATTTAATAAAGAGAGATGATTGAGAAAGATTTTTAGTTACTGGCGTGAGTCATGAAACAAAGTAAAATGCACATTTTTAATATGCGTGGAAGAATGATCAGAAAATGTCCACCGCCTGACCTCACCTCTGCCGGTTTTCCAAGACTTCCATTGTTTTATATTATTTTGCTTCATTTCTCTAAAAGCTCCGGCGACCTCTGCATGCGACCTTCCTGTGTATTTCTCCACGCTTCCCTGCATTGTTCTAAAGCACGAGAGGAAAATTTCCCCAGCTAGATTTTTTTTTTTTTTATACATATATATGTAATTACAGCGGCTCGGGTTTCGCCGCCGTGAACTCTTGAAACAACAGCTATGGGTCCGGCGCAGCTCCAGCTCACAGTTGTTTCAGCCGTCAGATTTCAGATTTCCTAGATTGCGCTCAGAGTTCAGGTTCCCTTATGAGGATGTGACAAATCACAAAGCTCAGCGCCTGTTTTTGTATAAAAGCCGATATGAGGAAGTGGGTGGGAGTGTTTTTTTTTGGTTTGGACAGGCCGGCCAGATAAGAGACAGCGTTGCCCTGCGTGCCAGCGCCCACTGGCCAGACTCTGCTCGGCTTCAGACTCGGCCGCCCGCCAACAGCTACATGGCCCGGGCCACCTGCTTACGGTTACCACTCCGAACTCTCCCGGGTGCTCTCCATCTGCACACAGTGCAGGCCTTAGGTTGACCTACACACTCACACACACACACAGACAGCAGGAACATTTCATTCCAGCTCCTTATATAGACTAATGCTGCTGCTGCTGCTGCTGCTGCTGCGGCTGCATGTTGGAAGAAAGATTCAGAGGCCAAATCAGTGCACAGACTATTGAAAGTGTCCTCGGGGGAGGAGGGGCTTTAAAACATCAGGACCTGCTGCTGGTTCTTGAAACACAGAACGTGATAAGGAGTTACATCAGCGAGCAGGATGTAGTCGAATGGGTACAACGGGTCAAAGGGACTTAGGAAAAGTGGCCACTTCAGGGAGGAGACATGGGAGGGTGCGAGGTAAGGGCGCAACAGAAGTCACGTCAGGCTTTTAAAGAAAGTTGACGAAAAAAAGTCAATTTATGACATTTGCGCACCTTCATCACTTGACAACACATCTTCTGCGGAATAACTTGTGAAATCGTACTTCAAAATTGGGTTTCGTAGCAAGGAAATCCTTGCTCTTCTAGCACACGAACACAGTGTGGTAATAAGTATTAGGACATTGAAAAGACTGCAAGGAAAAACCAGAGGAACTTGGACGAAGTTGCCCACAAGGTTCACCCACAGTAATCAGGAAAGTGGCGAAAACGGAAGGACTCCTCCAGACTTGCGCGCAGAGCAACTTTATTCTCCACATTTTGACTGACTTCACGCAGACATTAATTGCTAAATTTCAATTTCATTCACAAAATTTTGTCTTTTTGTACGTCAACTTTATTCTTGAAATTTCGACTTTAATCTCGAATTGGAAACTTGAAAAAAAAATAAATCTGTCTTGATTGTTTCCTCTTTTTGTGGCCCGAATCCGCTTCCGTATTATTCAGACTTTAACTTAAATAATGACACATTTAAGTTTGAAAAAGGCAATTTCATTTTTATAGTTTCATTTGGGCACTTTCAGCCCTGCACAGCCGCGCCTCCTCCAACCAAAGCAATGAGCTCCAGTCACATGGTCACAGACGGGATTTGAACTAGCATCTCTGACAACCTGGCAACAAGAACAACCCCCACTAGGACAGCAAGGGCTTCACACTTGACTGCTTCTCCTGACATCTTTATATCTTGGCTGTTGGACTTTAAAACACACTGGCTGTCATAAGAATTGAACCCACAACCCCTTTGGTTCCAGATGTTCCCACATCTTAGTTTCTTAATCTTCCGTTGACTTTATGACGCACGAAGGAAGATTAGAACCACCAACCTTCTGCAACACGGTCAGCCTTCCAGCTCATTGAACTATTGACTCTTGTCAGGACAAATGCATGTGTTCAGATTTTGGAAAGTGCAGATTTTTGAGAGGGGTTGATGCAACAACAGTCATTGTCTCATCATCTTGGAATCGTGCTGTTGTCAAGTAACTTTTTAGGTTTGTTTGTTTTGTTTGTTTTTCAAGAGGAACAATTTAAAGATTCTTGACATTTTAAGAAGTGACGGTGATGCTTTTGCTTTTTGTGATATACTGTCTCCACACTGAAGTGGCACTCATGCATTATACACATTCCGAATGCTCAGTTTGCACTGAAAAAGGGAGCGCTATTAGATAATTCCGTGTTACAGGGTGGGTGGATATTTCACACATTTTCACACATGAAATCCCAAAAAACTGCGAGCGAGAAAAGAAAACAAGCGTGCATGGAAACACGCAGCCACAAACCACAGGACTGATTTTTGGGTTGTTGGTTGTTGGGTTTTTCTTAGCGCTCTTTGGGCTATCGCTGACGCTGGGCCACTTTAGGACAAAGCCATGTTTGTTGCCGGTTCAGACATGGAGTGTCTGAACCAGCGTGTAATTTTTCCCCAATGGCAGCGTCAATCCAAAGGGCCTGTTACATAATCATCCTACACACACACACACACACACACACACACACACACACACACACACACACACACACACACACACACACCAGGCTCCAGGGGTTGCCAGCAGGACCTATTACCATTGCCACCCCCCCGCCCCCCCCTCCACAGCCGTGCCTGTTCGTCAGATTTGGCAACAAATGACCTCATCTCTGACTCTCACCCGGTGCAGTTTACCCAAACAAGGTCGCGGGAGCCCATTCGCCGTCCACTCAGACCCACCCCCACCCCACCCCACCCCACCCCCAACCCCAACCCCAACCCCCTCGACCACCGAGACAAACACTCCATATTTGTCCATGAGCTAAACTGTGTGGCATTACGTCGACGGAGGAAACCGAGCTATATGTCCGCAGTTTCCACTCGCAGCGCGGCTGATTGGCTCAAAATGACGGAAAAAGAAAAAGAAGAAGAAGAAGAAAACGGGCCCAAGCGAAGCCCCAGAGGGGAGGTTTTGCAGCGGTCCGACCGAGCTGCGCACACAGCGGCAACAGTGCTCAGGCGTATTCGACACAGCTGTGGCGGAACATCAGGCAGTTTCCCGTTGGTGCAAAACAGCTGCGAGTTGTGAAATAGAAGAGAGAAGTTTGACAATGCTGCTGCTGCTGCTGCTGCTGCCGGCTGGGCGTCAGACAACATCTGGACAAGGGGTCGTGCGTCGCCCTAAAGTTCAGACACAACACTTTCCCTTCGTGCACCCATCCAGCGTCACCCGGCGGGTGTCACAGCCGGTCTTTCACAAAACATTTACTTTCCTTCTCGTAAAGTGGGCTGCAGAAAACATCCTGTCTTTAATGTTTGCACGGCAGAACATCTGAGTCGCAATTTGTTTGTTTGTTTATTTATTTATTTTTTGTTTTGCAGTGCCAGTTTAGGCCTAAGAATCTTCTATACAAGTCCCAGAAGTCAGAAAGAGATTCTCTACAAATGAATTTGCATTGTTCAAAATTGGTCTTTTACTCTAGAAGAGTGTCTTTAAAAAAATAAAATAAAATAAAATAAAAAACAGTTTTTGGTACCTTTAATAAGATTTTTCGGAAAGGATGTAACACCATCTCCATTGATTGTACTCTTTGGTGTGGCTCAGACAGCCTTACCCCTTTACTTACTCTCTCTCTCTTTCTCTGTCATATCTGGCTCTGCTAATCCTGTACTTAGAACCCTTTACTCTCTACTTCTGTACTCTTGTCACCATAAGTCAGTTTTGTTTGTTTTTTTTTGGGGGGGGGGGGGAGTATCCCACATCTCTGTGTCCCCTACAATGAAGTAAAGGGAGAACTGGAACTTACGGTGGCCGAGAAGTGCAAAACACCCGCAAAAGAGAAAACAAAGGCAAATCACAAAACGCAAAACTGAAGTGATACTTTTTTTCTCCCGTCTACGCTGGAATTTGTATCCCCTGGCCGTTGATCAGTTTAATCAACGACGCCATGCTACGGACAAATTAGACATTTATCCAGAATGTTTTTATTCCGCTCTCCCCTACGTGGTGTCAAAGATTATATTAGGCGATTCAGTGCACTGTTACAGTTACAGGGGGGCGGGGTTACGATTTATGGCAGCCCTTCCGTACAGTCTGATATAATAAGTATCCCCCTTGTAAATTCAGCTAGGAGAGAGAAATCTTCTCCATATTCACTATTGTGACTAGACATGACCCGGTCCTTTATGGTTTTGTGCAGTGAAAAACACAATAAACACAAAACGGTAGGTATATGATGACATTTTTTTATGATTATTTTTGGAGAGGAATTTCAGAATCATTTACAACAATATTTTTGATATTGATTTCACAGTGTAAGTAGTCGTCTAGCCAACGTGGTACAACATTGCCAATGCAGTGCACTGAATAGCCTGATATAAGCTTCGACACCACGTAGAAGACAGAGGAGTAAAAACATTCTGGATAACTGTCCAATGTGTCCGTAGCGTAACGTCATTGAAAAAACTAATATACACTTCAACAACAGGTCGGATAGAGCGGAAGAAAAACATTCTTAATACATGTCTCGTTTGTCCGTAGCATGGCGTCGTTGATTAAACTCATAAACGACCAGGGGATACAAATTCTATCGGGGATAACTGCCTTGGCATGACACCGGCAGCGTAGAGAGGGAGAGCATGTTTAGGGCAAAGGTACCACTTCTGTTCTGGTTGATGTGTTGTGTTTCTGGTTAATGTGTTGTGTTTTGTGATGTGTTGTGTTTCTGGTTGATGTGTTGTGTTTCTGGTTGATGTGTTGTGTTTTGTGATGTGTTGTGTTTCTGGTTGATGAGACTTGAGACCCCCACCACCACCACCACCACCACCACCACGAGATGTCCCGGAGTTGTAACTCTGGGAGGTGGCAACCATAGGCCACTCTGGTGGCCACGAAAGATGAGGAACCACAGTCCAGCATTAAAATGATGATTTCAGACTCCAGTTTCGATCTTATTTGACTCACCGTTGCAGGTGCCATCCTCCGCGGGAGCGTATCCCAGGATGCACTGCGCAGTGGACCTCACCCGCGGATAGCTGGGCGCCGATCTGGGAAGTGCCGGGGCGAAGCTGTCCGGGAAGCCCTGCGAGGGGTCGGGGAAGCCCTGCGGGGGGTCCGGGTAGAGGCCGGGCTCTGGCGGCAGCTGCGGCTGGAGCTCCGGACGGTACGGCTGGTTGTACAGGCTCCTGGGGATGCACAGGTAGCCTCCGTTCTGGTTGACGCAGCGCATGTCCAGCCGGCAAGCATCCGGCAGGGCGCGACACTCGTCCACATCTGGGAGACAGAGCGAGAGAGAGAGGGAGAGAGAGGGAGAGAGAGAGAGAGAGAGAGAGAGAGAGAGAGAGAGAGAGAGACGCGCACTGGGGACGCAGCCAAAACTTCTGAGGCGCAGTGATTGCGCTGCGCACACAGTTCACCAAAAAGGATCTTCGTGTGCAGAAAATAACTTTTTATTAAATATTTACATTTCCCAAGACGCAGGAAGTTACTCACCAACGCACTGCCTGGCCCTGTGGTCGTACGTGAAACCTTCCGTGCAGGTCTGAGGAGAGGTGAGGAGTTGTTTTTTTTTGCTTTTGTTTTTTTCAACATGTGTAGGCACAACTACTCATGCAACAAGAATGAAACGAGTCTATAACACGGCGAGGCTACACATCTTGGCCGGTTCTGTAGGACGCCTTTTGGTAAATGAGTTCCCAGAAGGAGCGAGAGGTCGCAGGAGTCTCTTACCTGACCGTGTGCGCGCCGCACGCACAGCAGAATCCACAGCAGCGCCGTCAACATCCTGCAAAGATCACAACTTTTTTTTTTACAGGCGGCACGGCGTCGTTGCACGACCGGGAGTCGGCATCCACTCATCCCCGTTGAAAGAAGTTACTTTGTGAAGCATGTAAGCCACTTGGAGCCCCCGGGGCGCGAGGACACTCACCTCGCACAGGCGCAAAACCTGCGGCCACGTATTGCGGAACGCATGCTCTCTCCTCTCAGACTGTGGACGACCCGAGAGCTCTCCCCAGATCCCCTCGTTCTCAAACCTCCCGCAAGGACTACCCCCCCCCCCCCCTCTTCCCTTCTTCCTCCTCCTCTTCCTCCTCCTCTTCCTCTCGCCAAACCTCCCTCAGACTCAGCTCCTTCACGCGAAAGCAGACACCAGTCTTTCATTAAGCGCCGTCTGGTGGCTGGAGCTGCGGCACACTGACCAACTTGTTCGGGTGTGTGTGTGTGTGTGTGTGTGTGTGTGTGTGTGTGTGTGTGTGTGTGTGTGTGTGTGTGTTTAAAATTGAGTCTTTAGCGTGCTGTTTCCCTTCCACCGCAGAGTATTCAGCAATGCAAATCGACCACGACCACGCCCCCCCCCCCCCCCCCCCCCCCCCCCCCCCCCCCACACACACACACACACACACCCCAAACAGCTGGATTCAATCACGCTCGCTCGAGCCATCCCCCCTCCGGCCGGAGCGCGCAGAGGCAGCGACGCACTCACCCAGCGGCGGCGACGCAAAAGACGCATTAACGCGGGTGTAAACAGGACGCGCCGTCCCCCTCGGTCCCCCCCTCCGCCACGGGCCTGCGAGTCTGGCGCGGAGGCACATCTGGCACACAGTTAACGGGAAAAGCGCGCACATCTGGTTTTGCGCAAATGCGCGTTGGTTAGAGAATTCAGGGAGAAATGCGTAGAGAAGGGTCAGCAGTGTCTTTATTGTAGAGTTTTAAATTCCAAACAGGTCACAGGTTTTGATTTTCAAATGGAGAGTGATCAGTTTAATTAAAAAAAAAAAAAGGCTAGGAGTTTGAGATCTTACAAAAGTGTTGTGAAGAGAAAGGGATTTAAAGCAACACTATGAAATTTCTCTACCTTAAAATTATACTTTTAAAAATCGCAATTCACTGACTTGTAATGAAGAGAATAGCACTTGTCATTGGCACAGCGCCCCAATATGGCCCGGTGAAGAACTGCACCACTGTGGTCGCCCGCCCGGCACCCTCTCACCGGTTCATGCCTGTCTGACTTACATGGCTTCCTCTCTCTTGCCTCTTGACATCTTCAGGGGTTTCACAGAGACTAGCGATCTGTCTTCTTACAGTCAATGAAAGTGGCACCGATTGGCTGGTTGGCGTGTCAAGTATTCCTGTCAAGAAAAGCATGTTTTTAATGAGCGAGTGCCGGCCAGACGGCCAGACAACCAAAGTTCCTTCATCCTAAACCAGGCCAGCCGGGGGCGCTGTGTCAATGGCTGGGGTGCTGTTCTACTCGTTACAAGTCAGTGAATCCCACAGATGATGTTGGAAATACCATTTCACAGAAGAAGAAGAAGAAGGGAAAAAAATGACAGTGTTCTTTGAAAGTTCTTTCTAATTTTAGCACTACACCTGAAGAAACCCTGTAACACTCCTTCTGTAGCGGCCGATACAAAAATGTAGCTTATGTCAGCTAAGACTCTTCAAATGTGCAGTTTTTACACTCTGTAAATATATATATTTATATTTTCTATTAACAATTTACAATCCTGATCATACAACTGTCTAATTAGCAAAAAAAAGAAAAAAAAATGCAGGCACTTCACTTCCAAAAATTCCCCGGTGCCCATAAATAGGAAAAGAAGCCACCCATTTACATACATATATATAATGAGAGAGGGGGAGAGGGGGGGGTTAACTATATAATAGTACGATATTTAAAGCAGAATAGCCTCGAGCCCCCGATCAACCACAGTCCGCAGCCATAATTACCAGGCATGTTGCGTTTCACAGACTGGCAGTCTGGAAAAGACAAAACCTAGCAAAACATGTCTTCATGGTTCTAACAGATGCAGTGGGCCACGTAAATCTGCTCTGCCGCTGCCAGAACGTTTTTTTCCACTTTTCTCAAAGTTTTTCTTTTTTGGCTTCGTCCTGGATCTGAAACACTGTGGAAAAGACAATAAAAAAAAAAAACAAAAAGAGGCCAAAGAAGGAAAAAGAAAAAAATGCAACACAGAGGGATGAAAAGGTAAGAACTCGATTCCTCCTGTGAACAGAGGCGATGATTGAACTCAATCCGCGTGCATTGAACTGCACCCGGTGAGTTAGCAAGGTCACTTTTTGTCCAGCTCTGGTGGCGTGGATTAAAAAAAACAATAATAATAAAAAAACAAAACAAAAATGGAACTCTAAAATATCTACTTCCTTATTCTGACTGTAGACGACCCAAACGGTAGAAAATTCCATTCTGCTTCTCTGCACCTCGAGTCACTTCATCCATCATTTCATAACAGGTCTCGATAACGACGCGAGGAAATAAGGAAACACCGGCGTCCAAACGGAGGCTCCGTTGCATAGAACAGGACTTTGCATGTTAAATCGGCCCCCTCTCAAGAGAAAAAAAAAGGGGGGAGCGCCAGAAACTTTTCAGGAATTCTCTGGCAAGTGTATCTGCATCAGGGTTGGGTCTCAGTCTGAAGGTGACGCTGACGGCTCTCACTGCTTCAGCAAGTCTTTGAGCACGGCTCCGCCGCTGGCCTCGGCCGACACCGGCACGGGCGTGAAGGTGGGCAGGGCGTCCGAGATGGGCTTCATCAGCAGGTGGCCCCCGGGGCCGCCGGAACCGGACAGCAGGGGCACGGCGGCGGAGCGCGGCGCCAGGAAGGGGTTGGACTCGCCGGGTCGCCGGACAGGTGCTGCGGAGAGAGGAAGGAACCAATCAGACATCAGGGGTTTCCCTGGTTGGGTTGGTTTCATGAGCTCCCTGAGCAGCTGCTCACCTGCAGGGGTCGCTGTCGCCGCGGCCGCTGCCGTGGCGGCGCCACCGCCTGCCCGTTTGAGGGGCGGCGCGCTCAGCTGCTTGATGTCGTGGACCGGGAGCTTCGGCGCCGGCAGCGTGGGCCGGGACTCCACCTCCAGGAACTTGACGAACAGCTCAGAGAAGGACTGCAGAGAGGTCAACAGGTCAACAGGTCAACAGACAGCCGACACAGTTTGGTGCTCTGAAAACTCAAGATGAAAGGTTTCCAACACTCTCTTGTCTTTCTTATCGTGTATAAGAAACACAATAAATATCTTGTTAAGTTACATGCGGAGCAAGGTCACTTATTTTTTGCGCTTAATTTGCGATTAATCGCCAGTTAACTCAGGACACCAACGCGAAAAATTCTAATCCACTGACAGCCCTAATATTTATAGAGAAAATGTTGGGCATTTGTGTGTCATGTTGTAGGACTCACAATTCAATTCAATGAATTCAATAATTTACTAACTAGACATGATAGAAAGTGGGCTAGCCTTTTTTTAATTTTTGTGTAATAAATTTGCGCTGCGACTTCATGAGAAGGAATAAAATGCGGGTCCTGAGACTCCACCAGCTGAGAACCACTGGTGCATGAATACCGCTGGTAAGGTTTCATTCCACCGTCTCACTGCGATCAGAAGGAACTGACTTTAGGCTCACGTGTTTGTAATTCAGAGCGTTTTCTTTGGAAATCGGTCGTTAAAAAAACAACACACAAAAAAAACAGCAAACAAACAGGATTCCATTTGAGAGAAGCAAACAGACATGTTGTCTGGAGGGAGGAGGCCTCCGAGTCGACATGTGCGCGGCAGGTTTGTGATAAATCCTGCGCGGCGGCCAGAGTTCCGTCAAGCCTGAAGACATGGAGACATTCCTTCTGCGTGGCTGCGACGCGGTTTCTGTTGCCGCACGTGGCCGTAATCAATTCCTCTGGTGTCAGAACTCAATGAGTCAACCTCCCAGTTTGCACGTTAAACGTTAAAACAACAAAAAAAAAAAAAAAACAGGAAGAAACATCAAGAAAGTGGAAAAGTTTTTTTTTTTGCTAACTGCATGCATATACATCCAAACATATAACTGTATATACATATACAGCTATATGTATGTAACTCTGTATGTATGGATATGCAGGTATACGCTATATATACATAAAGTGATGCATCACTGTCGAGCCTTTTTCGAGGCGACAGGCTGACAGGCAGTCACTCTGTCAGCTTGTGTCCTTCATGTCTTACAGAGTTGAGCGACTGGCTGCTGGTGGGCCTCTGCGGCGTGTTGGGGACACTCTGCGCTCCTCTGCCTCCGAGCCAGCCGGACACCCAGCCGGTGACGCCGTGCCGTGCGTCCTCCTCCAGCATCTGCGGGTGAGACAGAAGAACGCTCCCGTGTTACAATGAAGGCAGCGAAGTGCGCAGCTTTCTCCAAATGTCTGGAAAATTATAGCTGGAAGCAACTCGGCGGTTCTCATTAATTCAGCATTGAGAGCCTTTATCATTTATTATCACTCCCTCTTTGCAACGTCATTTTTCCTGGAAGCTTCCAGCAGGCCGGAGCTGGATTTTACATAAATGGATAAAAAAAAAATAAAAAACCCTCACAAACTTTGGTCTAAAAAAAAAAAAAAAAAAAAAAAAAAGTGGAAGTGGAAATGAAATGGGGGCAATCTCACTGCTCCAGTGAGTTCCTAAAATGTTATGTGGCTTTCCGGACGCTTGGCTGCGGTGGACGCAAGTCGAGTGGAAAGTTTAGCTCCCAGCGGATGAGGAGAGTTTGGAAAGAAGGAAAAAAAAAAAGAAAAAAAACCCAAGCGAAAAACAGAAGGGGAGCTCCAGAGCAATAAAAGGGAGGATTCGGAGGTGTTGTAACATCATTTGCCCCTCATCCTCTCTCTCTTCTCCTCCAACAGTGTTGGGTAATACACTTGGAATTGCTGGAGCGACTCCCGCAAGGGGCTCCCGCCAGAACAATGAAATGTTTCTCTCCCAGCGCCGAGCAGATCCTCGAGGAAAAAAAGAAAAAAAAAGGGGGCGGAGTTAAAAAGTCTCCGGTGGACAAAAGTAATGCGGCTCTTCCAGAGAAGCGGTAAAAACCTCCAAGAACGTTGTTGCTGATGTTGTTGTTCTTATTGTGGCTTTTTAATGAGTCAAATCTGACGACTGGGATGAATAGAAGGACATCAGAGGTTCACATCTGACTCCCAATGAAAGCCTCACTGGGGCACTTGGAGGGACCCTCTGCACACATGATTTTATTTTGATGCCTTATTTATCTCGCGTGCCGAAGCGGTACTGCCTCACTTTAACGACCTCAGAGTGCAGCACTAACTGCGCAAATTCCCAGCACGACCAGGTATCGCTGACCTTCTCGATGTCCTCGCGGTTCAGACCCAGGACGCCTCCCATCAGCCTCAGCACATCGGAGCGCTTGGTTTTCGGGGATTGGAAATAACCCACAAACAGGTTCCGCATCAGGACCCTACAAAGGAGGGGGAACCAGAAGAGGAAGAAGTAAAACAACGTTTAAAAGTGTCAGCATGATTTGGTTTCACTCATGTAGGCGAGCGTTCATTCTTAGAAAATAAAAATAAAAAATGACGGGAAACATTTTCTACAAATGTCCTCGGAAAACAAGGAAGCGCCGAAAACTCAGCCCAAACACAGCCAACTCCACTGTAACGTTTTAGGATTATTTATTTGCAGCTTTAAAAATGACTGAGGAGACACAGTAGCAGGGCATGCTGGGTAATTTCTGAGTCATCCTGGTGGGTTTCACTAAAGAGCGATGAGATTCAGTGTGAACAGGACGGAACCTACTTGTCGATCTTTCCCTCCGTGCTGTTCAGAAGGGTCATCAGCTTCCTCTGAGCCTCCTCCAGCATCTCCTGCCTGACATCCACTGTAAAACACACACAAACACATAATAAAACTACTAAGCCTTCTGTGCCAGGTGCTGCTTTTTTTTTAGACTCTTTTGGCCATTTATGTGCAGAAAATGCTGAAAAGACTGCAGAAATGGAGGATTTGCGGCAGTTCAGGGAGCCACTCTGGGAGCATGTGCGCAGACAGGCCGGCCTCATTGTTCAAAGTCGGGGCTGAGAACTGGAAGTTTCACACGGCCAACATAGTGTATTAATAGGACGGACAAACAACTTCCATAGGAGGCTGATTTATAAAGAAAACACGAAGGCCAACGTAATGTTTGAACAAGGACGTCTGCAGCGACGGCTGATTGGCGATAGCGCTCTGACGTCATGCTCAAACTGGTCCTGATAAGAAAGCAGTAAAGGAGCAGAGCTGAGCCAGAGATTCTTTAGCCTTCAACTCAGGTTTAGACTCTCAGCTCAGACTAAGAAAGAGAAGGAAAAAAAATATGAGGATGACGATGATGCTAAAAGAGTGGAAAAGAGAAAAGAAGCAGTGCCTTGCAAACCATCTTTAATAGTGGAATTATTCCACGACGGCTCACCTTGCTTTTTCAGCTCCTCCATCTGCTCCTCCTGCAGGTCCAGCTGGTCGGTGAGGCGGGAGGCTGATTCCAGAGCAGCGTTGGCCTCGTCCAGGTTGAGCTGGCGGAGAGCGGAGCAGAGCAGAGCGTAGACCAGACGTCAAAGTGAGCTGGGTGGCCGGAGGGGCCCTGATCTGATGACGCTGGTCAGGTCTGTGCGGTTTACCTGCAGGGCGGACGCCTGGTCTTCCACGCGCTCAGCTTTCCTCTTCCACTCCTCCTTCTCCTTCTTGTGCCTCTCCAGCTCTGCCGAGTACATGGCTTTCTCCTCTGAAGTAAGTAAAGAGGGATGAGGGAAAGCTCATCTTCGGCCTCAACATACAATTTGTCCATATTTATTTGTAGACTTGTTGTCTGTCATTGTGTGCAGCTTGCTAGCTGCCTTGTTACCCTGTGTAATCTAGCATACAGTATGAACGATATTAAACTCCAACTATAGTAAACAAGTGTGAGAACTGAAGCAATCAGGATTTAAAGCCAGCATGTGGCGGCATTTTGGGTTTTACGAAGTGGATGGGAAAACAAAACTCGACAAAAGTCACATTGTAAGTTGTGTCACGCTACAAACAAATATTGTGCTCCAAACCAGACAACCATCCCCAATATGAGTCGTGATAAATCGCAATTCTCGATTAATCGCAATTAATTGCATCGTAGCCCTATGTATCGGAATCAAAATCGGACCGCCCGCCCCGCCCCTCGCGTTCATACAGATCACTCAATCCCAGCGTCCAGGTTCACACCCTCCTCCATTGACTGCCAGAGAAACTGAGCATCCGGTGGGCGGGACTAAACAGATTTACCCAATGACCGTCTAGTATCAATGCAGTGAAAAAAATGACTACACATGCTGCATTGAGATTGAGCTACACTGGACTGTAATGGACAGAGGTGCTATGGAAACATGAGAAGAAAATCTAATCTGCAAAAATTTTCCGATGGACATCGGAATGCATTTCAGCGAACAAAATCAAAAAAATTCAGTCGTAGCCGAATTTCTTTTGACATTTAAGGGGAAGCTGAGCTTCCCTTGCAGTCTTGGAGAAATCGCCCCTGCTGCTGCATGTGAGTGAGCCCACTTGCCTTGCTGGAACTGCTCTAGCACCATCTGCAGGTTGGAGAGGGACACTGCGTACTGGTTGACCTGCTCCTGGGACGTCCTGAGGTGAATCAGGGCGTCATCCCTCTGCTTCACCACCCCGATCAGCTGCTCCTGCAGAGACTCCACCTGCATGCTGGCCTGTTGGCTGGACAGACAGAGAGACATTTACAGCCAATGGATGGGATGGAGAAAAGACTAGATGAAGATGATGAAGAAGAATGGCCAAGGTTCACTAAAGCCTTTCATACAGGCTGCGGACATTACTGTGTGATGTATAAACCGCAGGAGAAATGGATAAACGTGCTGTGGAATGTCCCTGAGATGGGCTCACCTGGCACTCTCGACGGCGCAGGAGGACGTGGCCAACTTCTCCTCCAGCGTGGCCACCCTCCTGCGGAGCTCCGTCTCCCTGTCCTCCGCTGCCACCGCCTCCCTGGTGTAGGAGTCCTCGACCTCCAGGAGGTGGTTGCGCAGCCTCTCCAGCTCCAGCTTGAGCCGCTGCTCCTTGTCCCTCATGTGCTGAAGCTGGCAGAGACACAGCAGGAACAGGAGCAGGTGGCCAGAGGCATATAAGTATGTAAATGATAATAATAAAGAAGTTTTTCAGTTTTCTAAAACTAGGTGTTGATCTTTACCATTTTAAAGCTGATCCACTGGTCATTATATTCAATTATCTCTATAAACAGGCTATATTAAATAAACCTTATAGACATGATGAACTGCAGCGCCCCCTACCTCGGTTTGCACCGCCGTGGTCTCCATTTGTTTCTGCTTGAGTGCCATCATCACCTGGTCCCTCTCCTGCTGGAACATCACTGCTTTGTCCTGCATGGACTTCACCTCATTCAGGAGCTGATTCAGTTCGCCCGACTTGCCCTGCGTCGCAAAAGCCAGACGGTTTTAAATCAGAGGAGAGAGAGAGAGAGAGAGAGAGAGAGAGAGAGAGAGAGAGAGACAGACAGACAGACAGACAGACAGACAGACAGACAGACAGACAGAAAAAATAGAAGCAATCCCCACCTGTTCTTTGTCCTTCAGCATCCTCTCCACCGTGGCGGCCTTCTCGCTGACGGCGCTCAATTCGAACTCCTTCTCCCTCAGCAGGAGGGAAACCTGCATGTTGGTCTCCTGCAGCGCCCGGAACTCCGACTCCTTCTCGCGAGAGCGCGCCGCTATCAGATCGTTCTCCTCCCTCAGCTTCCTGCCATCCATCTCCAGGATGAGCGCCCGCTCCTTCAGGTTGGTCACGGCCTGCTTCAGCACCTCGTTGTCGCTCTCGCGGTTGCGCAGCGCCTCGCTGACCTTACTCAGCTGGTCCCCTTTGGTCTTGATGAGCAGGTCCTTCTCCCTGACGGACCTCTGCAGGGCCTCCAGCCGATCCTGGACCTTGCGCACCTCCTCGGCGTGGCCCCTCTGCTCGCTCTCGGAGGCGCGGGCCGAGTTGGAGAGCCGGTGGTTGTTCTCCTGGATGGTCCGGATCAGGTTCTCCTTCTCGGCCAGCTGAGTTTGCAGCCGTGCGAGCTCCTCCTGAAGGCCTTGGCTGCTGACGGCTGGAGGCGGGTGGTGGACTGGAGGATCTGCTGCTAGAGGAGCTCCGCTGGTCTGGGCAGCGGTGGCCTCGGGCGCCTGAGCGACGCTGTCCAGTTTACCCAGCAGCACCTGCCGGGTGGTGCTGAGCTGGGAGATGGTCTGCTGGACCTGCGCTAGTTCCAGGCTCAGGCTCCCGAGCCGCTTCTCCTTCTGCTCGTAGCTCTGGATCAGCGCGGTGTAGTCCACCGACAGCCTGGAGTTGCAGTCGCTGTCGGCCGAGACTTGGCCCTGCAGCTTGACCAGCTCCTCCTGCAGCTGCGCCGACTCGTGCTGCATGTTCTTCACCGTGGTGATCACCTGCTGCTTCCACTCGTCCATCTTCTTCACCTGCTGCTTCAGGGTGTCCCTCTCCTGCAGCAGCTCCTCGAACTGGTTGCTGCTGACACCGCCGGCATTGGAGCCCGACTCTCCGCCGGAGGAGCTCTGCAGGACAGTCACCAGGGTCTGGCACTTCTGGGTCAGCGCGTCGATCTCGATGTCCTTCTCCCGGATGATGCGGGACAAGTTCTGGATGGTCTCCTTGAACATCTCCTGGCTGCCCGAAGGGTCGCTCATGTTGGAGAGCCGCTGGTTCTCCTGCTGGAGCTTGGCCAGGGCCGACTCCTTGGCCGCCATGATGTCCATGAGGCGGTGGTGGTCGGAGCGGAGCTGGCTGTTCTCCCTGGTCTTCTCGTTCAAGACGGCGAGCACCTGCTCCCTCTCCACGGCGTAGGCCTGCAGCTGCTGCTGGAGGAACAGGATGTCCTGGTTGAGGCCGCCGCCAACGCCCATCGACACCCTGGCGTGGAGCGCCTGGATCTCGAGGTCCTTCTGCAGGATCACCTGGGACAGCTTGCCCACCTCGTCGCGGGAAACCACCAGCTGGTCCAGCTGCTTGGTGAGCGAGAGGTTCCTCTCGTTGAGCTGGCTGATCTCCGTCTCCTTCTCCTGGATGCCTCTCACCAGCTTCTCGATTTCCACCTTGGACAGGTCGTGCTTCTCGTTGCCGCTGTCCTGGTTCAGGGCGTGGTTCTTCTCCTCCTGCAGGATGACCTCGCCCGGCACCGGCGGGGAGTCGGCGCGGCCGACCCGCTCCGCCACCTGCCGGAGGCGGGAGATCTCCTCGTCCTTGACGTGCAGGAGCCCGTCGTAGTTGAGCGTGGTCTGCTGGAGGCGAGCCAGCGCCTGCTCCAGCTCGCCCTGCTGCACCTGCAGCGACTGCTGCGAGAGGAGGAGCGAGGCCTGCTGCTCCTCCAGGCTCCTCCTCAGCGTCTTGGCCTCCTCCTCCAGGGCGCCCCTGGACGACTTCAGCTGCGTGATCTCCGTCTCCAGCTCCGTGATGATGTCCAAGGTCCTGGGCTCGGCCAGAGACGCGGGCTTGCTCTGCTGATCCCGCAGCCGCTCGATCTCCTCCTTCAGGTGGCTGTTGTCCTCCTTCATGCCGCCCAGCTGCTTCTCCTTGTCGTCCAGCACCTGCCGCAGGGCCTCCGCCTCGCCCCTGGCGGCCGCCACGCTGCCCTCCATCTCCGCCTGCAGGTCGGCGGCGTTCCGCTTCAGCGTGTCCGTGAAGGTGTCCTTCTCCTGCAGCAGGTCCGTGAGCTGCTTCTGGCCGGCCACCGTGATGGAGAGCATCTCGTTGGTGTCTTTGTGGTCGGACGCCAGCTGCTCCAGCTCCCTCCGCAGCTGGCCGATCTCCAGGTCCTTGTCCTGGTTGAGCCTGATGGCGCGCTCGTGCTCCATCTGCAGGGCGGAGGCGTCCATGGAGCGCGCCCGCGTCAGCTCCTCCACGGTTTGCTGGTACTGCTTGGCCTGCTCGGACAGGGCGCCCTCGGCCCGCCTCAGCTCGCCCTCCAACTCCGTCTTCTCCAGCTTCAGCGCCTCGACGCGAGTGTCCTTCTCGCGGACGGTCCTGCTCAGAGACGCCTGGCTCTCCTTCATCAGCCGGGCCAGCTCCTCACCTTTGCTTCGAGCCTGCTCGCCCTCCTCCTTCAGCTTCCTGTTCTCCATTTTTAATTCGTAGTCCTCCGACGCCGCCTGGTCGCGGGAGGCCCTCGCCTCTTCCAGTTCTCTCCTCAGCTCCGACAGCTCCGACAGCTCCTTCTCCTTCCCCGCCAGCTCTTCTCGGACTCCCCGAGCCTCGTCTCCTCCTGCGACGAACGCCGACTCGGCGGCAGACAACAGCTCCTCTTTCTCCTGCACGCTCCTCTTCAGTTCCGTCGTCTCCCGCCGAGCCTCCCGGTTCTGCTCCTGCGCACGTGCCAGTTTGTCCCTCAGCTCCTTCACCGACTCCTCCAGCTGTTTTTTGCTCATGTGCAAGTCATTCAGGGTGAAAGCGCTCTGGCTCACTGTCTCCTTCTGGCTGTCCAGCTCCTGCCGCAGCGTCTCATTCTTGTCTTTGGTGGCGTTCAGCTCGTCGGTCAGACTGGTCACTTCTGCTTCGGTCTTCTTCAGCTGAGCTGAGAGCTGCTCCTTCGCCGAGATCAGGTGCTGGACGCAAGAAAAGAAGAACCAAAGCCAGAATTTCAGTAAAAAGTCAACATATTTACTGGGGGGGTAGATTAGTCTATTTTTAGACTAATCGCAATTATGACATTGCCAATGAAGAATGTGCCGGACCATTTAAGGTCTATCGATCTATATATCTATATATAGGAGCTGATATATATGTATATACATATATGTATACATATATATATAAATATATATACGTATATGCATATAAATATATATGTATATATATATGAATCGCTATTAATTGCATCGTAGCCCTCTGAATCGGAATCATACTGAATCGTCAGGTAGCTAGCGATTCCCACCCCTAATATTTATAAACTGCTAACGGCTGAGGTCCTTCAGACCTGAGTGGCTTCCTGGTTCTGTCGGTCCAGCTCCTCCAGCTCAGACATGAGAGTGTCCCTCTCCTCCTCACAGCTCATCAGGGTCTTCTCCCTCCTCTCCAGCGCCACCTTCAGGTCCTCCACGGACTCCGAGAGGCCGAGCTCTGCATCTTGTCTGCTGGCCAACTGCTCCCCTGTCGTTTTGAGCTTTTCTTCCAGCTCCAGCTGGGAGGAAATAAATCAACGTAAAGGAATCGGCTACGCAATTACGTCATCCGTTAAATTCCACCCAAATCAGTGAACAAACCTTTTCTTGCTGCAGGGCTTCTTTTTCCAGTCTTAATGAGCCAATTATAGTGTTCAGCTCTAAGATGTCTGCATGTTCAACTTCCTCCTTTGGTTCTGTCTAATAATGAGATGTTGAAAAAGATGGTTCAAATTAGGAAGTTCTACCAGTAAGGTGCATGTGAATATTACAAATGATGTGCAATTGTGGGTTTGTGTTAAAACCTACTGCAGCCAGGCCTGTCAGCCTCTTCACTTCTGTCTCTGACGCTGGAACAAAGGAGTTTTAGGTCTTTATTAGTTTCAGGATTAAAGACTTTGCTCCAGTATTCAGTGTTTGCTTCCAACGTGCCATATTTCTGCTTACCCGCGAGGTTTGTCTTCAGCTCCTGAATTTCCTGCTCCAGCTGGGCTTTCTGCACGGTCCTCTCCTCCTGCTCTTGCACTCTGGCCTGGAGCTCGCTGACGGAGGCCTGCAGCCGCGTGTAGTTCTGCAGCAGCGCGGCGTTCTCCTCCTGAGCCTCATCCTTCTCCTGCTGCAGAGCGGCCTGCTGCTGCTGCGCCTCCTCCAGCTGGGCAGAGAGCTCGGAGAGCAGCGTCTCCCGCTCACCTGCGGCCTCCTGCAGAGAGCCGACCGTCCTCTGGAGCTCCGACACTTCGGAGGCGTCTGACGCCGGTGTGACTGGACCACCGGCTGGATGGGATCAGAGGCAAAAGACGTTTGTTTCAAAAGGTTTGACCGATGTTCATTCACAAAAACACATCTGGCGTCCAGTGTTGGAGAAATTGATGCCGACCACTGTGAATCTGCTCCTCCAGCTCCTCTATCCTCTCCTCGTACTCCGCCAGTTCAACGCGGTGGCGCCGCGTGATGTCGGCCATCTTCTGGCGCTGGGCGTCCTGCAGCGCCGCCAGCTCGTGCTGGTGTTCGTCCACCTCCCGACTCATCTCCTCCCGCAGGTCCTGTTCCAAACACAACGTCAAACAGTCTGTCTGCAACAGCATTTTCATTTGGCTAAATTCAGACATATTCAAACAGTGTTTTTTTCAGAATTTGTTCAATTCTCACGCTGCTCGGTCGCATCCAAATTATTTTTTCTTCCTAAAAATGATGACAAACTCACCTTAATAGTTCTCTGAAGTTTGAGAATTTCTCCCTGGTCGCCGTTTCCAGCTCCTGCCACGGAAGACGTCTGAAGCGGAATGAAACAGAAACACACGCGTGATGGTCTTCTTTACGACGAGTGCTGTTGACACGTTTCATGGAAACAAGGGTATGAAACAGAAGCCATTTGCCCCGGATTGCCCTGCTCCTCACCTGAGACACCCTCCTCCAGTGAGCCACCTCAGCCTCCAGACGCGTGACCTCCGTCGACAGCCGGTTGATCTCCTGCTGCGACCACAGGACGTCGCTGAGGTCCACCTCGTCGCCGTGGAAGCCCTGGTGTGAGGCCGAGGGCCGGGACATGTAGGGGGAAGACGAGGTGGCGGTGGAGGACGAGGTGCTGACGGGCAGCAGGGCGGGACCGGCAGCCGCCGACTGGGCCGAGAGCTGCAGCTTGTCCACCTGCTCCTGGAGAACATTCTGCCGGGCCTTCAGGTGGCTGATCTCCACCTTGGAATTGAGAGCACAGCACACCATCACACCTGAGGCAGGATTCACACCCTCAACCTAAGTGTCTTATTTTTCACTCTGTCCGTCACAGCTTCACAATCCACCTACATCCTTTTGCTGCACGGTGCTCCGGTACTCAGTGGACTGGCCTTTGATTTGGATCTCTGATGCCTCCAGCTTCTCCTCCAGCTCTGCGTGGAGCTTCTTCAATCTGTCGTACTGTGGCAAAGAGAAGGAAGGAAAGGAAAAAAGAAAAAAAAATGAAGGGAAGTGACATCACACAGTGGTCTCGTCTGCATTCTGACGTGGAAAAACGTCACTCCATGGCACACCAGTATTGTTTTTTTTATAATAATGTAGTGTTTGGTAGAGTCGTTGGCGTAACTTTGGCTGGATACAATTTAACCGACGGCGCTTCTGAGCGTCTTTAGCAGCAGGGCGGGACGAGAGGAACTTCAGAGTAAACAAACCATGTTGGTTCAAGAAACTGACGGATCCCAGTGGCTCACTGGAACGGCTGCACTGTACAGGGAAAACCTGTAACGAGCCTGCCGGAAGCTGCAATGAAGGCGACGACGCGCTAAACACAGAGAGACTTTACAATGCGCCGATGCCTTTTTTCGCTTTTGGTCTGCTGCTCATGTGGAGTCCAGCCAGTCAGTTGACAACGTTGTCAGTGAAACACACGGGATCATTATTGCATTTCCAGCAACACGCCTGCAAAGCCTTCGTGGCTGCTATGTTGAATAAAACTTCCAGGCAGGAGGTCGATTACAATGTGTTCAGCAAATGCAGACACAGCAATTAAGACTACATTTCTGATCATCTCTTGCAGCCAAAATAACTGACGCCTTATTAATGATTTTTAGACAATAGGCGAGCATATGTGTCATACAAAACATTTCTTAATGTTTAACAGCTTGCTTCATTATAATCTCATTTCTTTAAATGCCTTTGCAGCCAGACTAAGAGACTTTGAGACAACCTCCTCATGTTGTAACTGTTCTTCATAATAGTTCTGTAACTGTTGATTGTGGTCAGGACTCCCTTGGAAAATAAGTTTTCAATCTCAATGGGATTTTCCTGGTAAAATAAAGGTTAAATTAAAAAAAACAAAAAATCTATAGTTGGTTTTGGTCATCAAACTATAAATCAACAACATGAATTCCTTTCGCGGTGTGCTGGAACTGTCTGCAGCTCTGAGTCAATCAGAAAGAGTAAAGCAGCTGCATCCTGTTCAGGTGTGTCCAGCTCGTAATCCGAACAGCCTCGGACTGGCAGCCAGGGACCGACTGTGTTTACATTGTTTCTTGCTCGCAGGGACAAGCGGAAAGTTCCGCGATGTGAAAGGTGACCGGCTTCCATCCTACCTCGGATTTCTGAGCAGCGAACGCAGCCTCGACATCGGCCAGCCTGGAGTTGGACACGTGCAGCTCGGTGGCAGTATCTGCAGTCGGGGAAGACAGAGCAAGGGAGCCCTTTGAAAACAAGCACGAGTCCTATGTGTCAAAGTTACAAGAAGTTGAAAAGAATCGTCAACAGCAGGTGCCAATGAGAGTGAAATCTTTAAATCCACTACTTCTATGGGACTTTTTGGTGCTTGAGTGCACATTATAGTGACTCTTCCTCAATCGTTTGCTTCACTCAGCTCAGGCGACAAATCACGCACGACCGGCGTGTTGCGCTGACACCTTAACAAGCAACCAGACTCTCCACCGACACAAAGCATTCACCAGCCTGCAGGCGTTCACATGAGATCAGTCAAGAGATGAGTTTGAGGGCTGCTGCGTCAAAAAATGCTTTGTGGCTGATCCTGTACTTCCTGTCCAGTGATAAGAATCCACACTCGTGGGTTTTCGACTTGTGAGCTGGAGAGCCGAGAGCAAAGTTCTCCCTTCAGTTCAATACTCAATCAGCCACGCTGTCTGTCCGTATGACTCCGACTGACAAGTCCCAGTGGAGCTTTGACAGCAGCGTGTGTTTTCTCACGAAGGGCAATTGTGGCAACGGGGCAAAAGTCAGTGGCCCCACTTTGTGGAATTTAGCGTCATTTCACATCAGACTGCAGCATTTCAGACACAATATCGTAACTGGAGGAAGTGACAGCGCCGACAGAACACTGGCCAGACATTAGTCGTTGGACCGCTACTGCTTCTGACGCACAAACACTGAATGTGATTTCTTCCACCGATCAAAACAAAGCCTCCTCTAGCAAAGATCTGTTCATCAAGAGCATTAAAGAGATGCTTTTGTGCAACATAACTCACACCAAGAACTGATTTCTATATTTAAGTGATATTAAAAAGAGTTAAGATTGACTACTTATCACCCTGTGTGTTATATTATGCACTCATACATTTCAGTGCACAATGTTTTGCTTTGTTTTTATCGTTAATTTTCTCCCAGCTGAAACAGCTGATTGTTATGCTGAATTTACTGCATGCTGTGTCTTGTGATTATATCAGCGCCATCTACGCATGTTTCCACATGAGTTTAACCAAGTTTATTTTTTAAAAACAAAACAAAAACAACAACAACGTAATACCAACAGGGCCATAGAAGAAGTGATCCAACCAAAACCTCTGTTGGACAGAAAGCCTTGTTGATGCCAGTTGACACAGGGGCAGTAAACAGTAGCTCTCAGCCACTCATTACAACTGAGGTATGCAGAAGACCAACACTTGTGAACAACACTTGTGAACAACACATGTAACCTTGAAGCAGCAGAGAACCACACTGGGTGACACCACTCCAGTCAGAGAAGAACAGGAAACTGAGGCTGCTGCCATGAACGAGAGAAGATTGGAATAATGTTGCCTGGCCGCATGAGTCACGATTTCCAGTCGTAGTTTACATTTGATTGCACGCTGACAACTGGGCACTTCAGAGCCGGTTTTTGTATGAGAATCGTGTGTGAGAAGTGTGCATTTTGTGTACACATACAAATAAACAAAATAAATCGATGTGACTCGAGTACATGGTTACACAAAGCATTGGATATGACCACAATGAAAGGTCATTTGACCACTGGAACGCAAACTCACCTCCGACCTCTTCCACCCCTTCCAGCAGCATGTCTTTGGTAAAGTTGGATATCTGACCGGTGAAAGACGAAAGGCTGCCGCCGACCTGACCAAGAGACTGGCCGAGGCCGGAGCCCAGTCCGCCCAGCCACGATGCCATGTTGACGGGGGGCTGGGGAGCAAACAAAAACAAAGCACGGCGGCCGGCCGGGGAGCAGCCAGGGAGGTGTGGGGAGAGTTAGCTTAGCTTCTGGGGCACCACGGCTAGCTAGCAAAGTCGCTTAGCTCACGAAGCTCACCTGTAAACTCTAGGAAAACCAGCCGCCGCAGTGTGTTGTAAAATCCACGTCTGCCCCCCCACCCTTTTTTCAGTTTCCCACGTTCATTTAGCAAAGAATCCGGGACTAGTAACAGATGGTCGTGTGTCTGGAGGAATTCGCCAGGACTAGCTCGCCGACAGACGCGGCTTGACGGGCGAACGACACACGCGTCGAATTACAGCCGAAAGTTAAGGACATCGGCAAGAAGCAGGAGAATTCCTTCCCAGCAGGTTTACGAGCCGGTCTAACTCACACGGCGACTGGAAAATGCCACCTCGACTGCAGCCATATTATCAGCTGCTAGACCGAGGCGATGGCTGACAGGTTTGACGTGGACACCGAGGAACAGCAGCGGTGCATTGTGGGATACTGGAGGACCAACAAAAAGGTGACTCACATGGACGAAGGCGCGACAGGCAGAGATTTAAAATAAACGAATGGATGAAGGGATAAATGAATGAATATGTTGGTATCAAGTGTTTCGTATACACACATATATAAGAAATACATACGTGGAAATTAATTAAATGACCTGCCATATGCGATTGTTCGTTATTTTTCCCACGTTTCAAATTAAAAGCTCAAAATACTAAACGTGGTTTCATTACCAGTGACCATTTGAGGTTATTACAGCTCTGCAATATCATTGTATATCCAAATTTTACCCCAGAATTCAGCCTGGAGTTGAAAATATGTATACAAATGATCAATATTGGGATATGTGTTTCACTTTACTTAGTTTCGATACGCAACAATAAACAAGAAAGACAAGCATGTTTTCTGTTGCAACTTCTTTATTAAAAGACTTTTTTTTTTTTTTACATGAAGTTAAATACAATCTCTCAAGAGAACAGCATTCTGCAAGAAAATGAAGAGAAGAATAGACGTCAGCCTAGTGTTTCATTTCATGGCCCACCATTGGAATACCAATGGAATAAATCCCTCTGTAATTACTTTAAAACTCTGGGAAGCTACTAACCCTCTGCCGGAAACAATAGAGAATGAATCAGGGCAATTTTTTTTCTAGCTTTTCTGTGCAAAACCAGGGACAGTCAGGCCCCACAGGACATATTCTAGCAGCTTGTACCACTCTCACACACTGATCATCCTGATCTTCCATCAGGATGATCATGGTGCATCTCCGGTGAATAGGTCAGGAGCACTATCATGACCCACAGGTGCAGAATAGCCTGTGAGGAGAAGTGAAATGCTGTCATTTCTTAGATATACCAGTTAAACCAGAGTTAAAACTTTAACCTGGTTTCTTTTGAATACTCACCATGTACACGATAACAAAAACTCTGGCCATGGGGTAGCGTCTCAGGAAGATACCCAGTCTGATGCTGAAATGTAAAAACATTTGTCAGCCCCTTAGGATCATATCTCCTT
Organism: Nelusetta ayraudi; assembly: GCF_046127955.1. Lineage (NCBI taxonomy): Eukaryota > Metazoa > Chordata > Actinopteri > Tetraodontiformes > Monacanthidae > Nelusetta > Nelusetta ayraudi. Next base: position 1,645,772 of record NW_027466065.1, read on the forward strand.
TAACCATCATTTATCATTATAAATAATTATTACTCAAACAGAGTCGTGGTAAACCGTCACCTGAAGCGGTCAATGGTGCTGGCAGCCTTCCGTACTTTGCCGTACACTCCCGGACTGTCCTGATCATTGAAAAGAACTGGCGCGTTTCTCTGTCGAGTCCCTAAAAACGTGCAAAACATAAGAACGACACGAGATGTTGTCAAATGTAAATACAGGTTATGGTATTTTATCTAAAGAACGACTGAACTTGAAAAAGACAGACTAACCTGGAACCTCGAGGCCGCCCATGTTGATGGCTTGCCCTCCACTCTGGCCTCCCTGAGCGTTCTTCAGCTGCCCCTCCAGACGCTCCAGCTGGAAGACCAGAGAGCTCTTTTCCGTGCCCAGAGCCTCCAGCATGGTCTGTTTTTGGATCAGTGTCTCGGTCAGCTGGTGGAGACGGTTCTCCAGCTCCGTTTGGCTGTTGCTAATTGTCTTGTTCGTCAACTGAAGGAAAGAACAGGGTGCCGAAATGATGGAGGTGACTGCCTGCAATGAGTCTTTTTTTCCTAAAACAGCAAATCTCGCCAGCTATTTTCTCCACTTGGGAAGGTACAATAATCAAGTTGCTCACCTGGTTCCTGAGCTTCTGGATATCATCTTCTCGATCCTTGATTCTGCTTTGTAGGCTTGATTTGGTGCGGTGCTGCTCTTCCTCTACATAGTGCAGCTCCTAGAAATTCAGAAATGCATCAAACCAATATTGCATAACTTCACAATTGAAAAATCCTTCAGTTTCATTCACATCGGCACCTGTTTGCACCGCTCAGCCTCGGCCTCGGCCTCCTGCTTGGCTCTGGTCTGCGAGGCCAGCTGCTCCTCGAGCTGTAACTGCTGATCCCGCCACGAGTCCGTCTCTGTCAGCGCCTGGTTCTCCAAGTCCTGGGGGCAGAAAAGTGTCAGCAATCAACACGCAACATGGTGTTTACCTTGCCTTCGTGGAGGCTTCATCCGACTTGCCCCTCATCTCACCTGTATCTCCGCTCGAAGCGTCTGCAGCTGCCCCTGCAGCTTTTGGATCTCCTCCCTCTGAATTTCCTTCTCGTGCCGCAGATCCTCCAGCTCCATGGTCACTGCCCCGCTGCCATCCAATGAATCCAGACCAGATCCCTCCTTTAGACTGCTGATTAGCTTCTCTTTGGACTAACGAAACATGGGAAACCAGTTTCATTGGTTAAAATGAAGAAAAACATACACGAAAGACAGAAAATAAAACAAAACACCAACTTCAACACACGCAGTGAGTTTATTAAGAATAAAATAACACGAGGAGTTACTTGTAGGATGCGTGAGGCTTTGTGCTTGTAGTCCTGCAGCTCCTGTTTGGCAGTCTCCGCTGCAGCTTTGGCACTTCTCAGTTGCTGCTGAAAGTCATCGAACCTGAGTTTCTCCTCTCCACCTCGACGCTCCGCTGCAGAAAGTGCCTCTGCAAGGGTCTGCCTCTCAGACTCCATTTTGGACAGGCGGCTAGTGTACTCGTTCTGCAATCAACCATTTCAAGTTAACGTGTTTGGTCTAGGCAACGCTGCTGAATAGTGATGGAATCAGTGACATCAAGAATACCTGCATCTGATGGTAGCTGTCCTGTTCCCTCCTCAGGCCTGTTTCAGCCTCTCGAAGCCTGTCCTGCAAGGTCTCCAGGGCTTGAGAATGCATGCTGCTCCCCTCTGTGTGGTCTTGCATGATTCTAAAACACAATTAAGATAAAGCAAGATAAATTGGATTAAATAAAATTAACAAAAAGCAAAAAAAAAAAAAAAAAAAAAAGATTTCTTCTTCAAAAATCATTCACCTTAACCTTTCCTTCTGTGCCTCATCTAAAGCAACATTGCGGGACTTCAGCAGCTGATCGGCTTCATCGAGTCTGACCTTCAGGACGGCAAGCTGACCATCTTTGGCAGACAGAGCTTCTGTCAGGTCGTCAACCTGTGACTGTAGGTTCCGTAACATCCTGTCAGTCTGAGACTGCTCCGAATTCCATTTGTCTGCACGTAAGCGCGTCTGGTTCAACTCTGTGTGAAGAATTGAAAAGGTGATCATCAAAGAGAAGGAGCTAAAGCAAATAAGGTGCATTTTTTTGTTAATCTCTCAAGGCATACCTTCCTGCAAGTCCTTGGCTCTCTGGATGACCGAGGCCATCTCCTGGTTGAGGGAGGACACCTCGCTGCGCAGCAGTTGGTTCTCCAGACGCAAACTAGACAGGATGTGGCTCTGGGGCTCCTCTGGAGGAGGAGGAGGAGCAGCAGAAGGAGGAGACTCCTGCCTGCTGGACTCTTGAGGAACAGCCAGGCCTGAGTCAGAACTCTCAGGTGTGTCTGTTGTGGACAGAAGAAACAAACGTTCAGGAATATAATCACATAAGGAACTTAGGGACTGCAGTAAATGCAAATGTCACTCTGCACATGGATCATCAAATGGCAGATACATTTGATAACAAAATAGCAATATCCAGCTGACTAAAATATCATCTCTTCTGCGGTTGATGCAACACAACTAAATAGAATCCAACCAGCAGGAATGTGTTATTAGTACCTTGGCTCTGTTCTTTAGCTGAGTTGTCTTCTGATGTTTTGACACTGAGTGCAGACAGTGAGCTCATGCTTGAGGTTCTGGACACACCCCGAGTTGATGGGGGTGTGGACGGGGCGGAGGGAATGTTGTGTGGTGTGTTTGACGGAGGAGGCGGCGGTGTTGGAGTTTTGGACTCTGCAACTGGCACTGCCACTTTCACGAGCTCTCGCCTGGAGTCTCCCCTGGTGCTGGCTGGTGGCTCCGAACTGTTCAGAAAGTCAAAGAGCATGTCGTCGTCCACGTCCTGCTCTTTTTTGGGTCTCACAAAGCCCGAGGAGACCTTGGTAGAGGTCTGATCACCGCCGCTGGAGCCAGAGGAGAAAGCGGCCGTGTTGGAAGTGCCTGCCAGCAGGGTTGTGTTGGATTTCTTGACGTTGCCAGCTGCTGCAGAGATGTAACTTGGTTTGTTCTCGGGGAGAGAAGGAACAGCGGGTGAATGAGCCTTGTATACTTCAGCCTGGATCGGTAATTCTTCTCCATAGGGTGAAGATCTGTCCTGGGTATTGGTCAGAGCAGTAGCAGCCCCCTGGTCCATTTTATTAAGGAAGTCTTCAGCCTTCCCGGCAAAGTCGGAAAACCAAGACATCTTGTATACTGTGGACAGAGTAAGTGATCACATGAGAACATGTGAATTACTAATCAGATCATGCGTTGCATGCGTTGCATGCGTGCATAAAATTGAGATTTTGGGAGCAGGTTCAGTTGCATGGATAGTAGAATTTAGCATTGTTGACACACTGCACTTTCCAGGCAGTGTGCTAGCCAATCTGCCTTCGATAAAGGACTGAAATCGCGATTGAATGTTTCTCACTATTCAAAATTGTCCACAAACAAACCCCTTTGCAACGCGTTGAGTCAAACCCACGAATTCTGACATGGGGTTCATCTATCAGATAAAGGTGATTTTTAAGGCCATAAACTCTGAGCTAGGAATATTTCAACAAGATGACACAACTCGGGACTCGATGTCACCAGTTTTCGCTATTTCCCAAAAGCTTATTGTCCAGGCAATCGGTGAACATGTTCCCATTTGCGGCGCTTTGTGGACAATGTAAACACAGATATCGCTAAATTCAACTCCCAACACAGATTTGGCTAGCTGGCTAGCTGGCTAGCCAAAGAAACGCGCCGACGTACCGTCAAAAACGACGTCACGCTATAAAACGGTCCCCGGTGGTCTGACTACCGCCGCAGCTTAACGGCAGAGACATTAAACACAAAAACAGTCCGGACGTGGACGGTTAAATGTCATTCTGTGTCAAACAGGATGTTGCTGCTCTTCTCAATACGTGGAATAGGAAGAGTAATAGACGAGGACCCCACAACAGAGTGCCTGTACGAGCGCCTGATCAAAAATGAGCCAATCGGCGAGGCATTTTCATCAAGCGCTTGAACAAATCGTTTCGATGGAATTTGACATAAGGGCGTAGCAACACCACCACCTACCAACCCGGTTTATGTGTAGTGATTTAGTTTACTTATTAAATGGGTGCAGTGAATTTATTTCCTTGAACTGAGATAATAAGTTATCCAAGTGGGAATAGTTCACAAAAGACACAGATTTGTCTTGTTTCAACTTGAAAATGTTTTACTGACATAAGATGCGACATAAGAAACCACATGAAATTACAGTACAACAAAACCTGGTTGACAAAAGAACTGAACCTAAACTCACAGAAATGTATTGCCATTATATAAAGAGATACTTTTAAGAACAAAAAAAAAATCCATAACAGAGGTATCAACAAGTCTCACCATGAGATAAAAATGAGGCCGATGCAGATTTTATGAAACAGTGTCTCTTTATTTTCCCCGTACTCACTCCAAAATGCATATTTACATGACATGCCACATCAATACAGGGACCGACTATGGACACAATCGATAACACATAGAATCTCCTCAGGAAGTTGAGGGCTGGGGAGTTTTATCCAATGAACAACAAACCAATAGAGAGAACAGAAACAAAGCAGGGTGATTATTACCAGGCCAGCCATAGAAAATGGTTCCTCTTAAATTGGGTAATTCCAAGGATTTAAAAAGTGGCGAATGATCAGGTGACCGGCAATCAATTTTTTTTTACAACTGCCACAGAAAGCCAGCATCACGTTGGAGTCGGTGATGATGATCATTTACACACTTTGCTTTTTTTTTTAAAAAAAACAAAAAAAAAAAACACAGGGCCTTTTTAAAATTCAGGATGAAGCAAAAGGAGAACAATGATCACTTGACGTTATGCTTTGTTTACAATAGAAGTTCGTGGTTGTGTGGACGTTCCGGTCAGCTCCACTATATTTGTAGTCCAGTCATATAAAGACATTTTGACAATCTAAGTCTTCTAAGATAGCGTCTTCTGTTCCAAGATAATAATCCACAACGCCGAGTCCGTTCGGGGGAAAAAAAACAAAAAAGAACTTTATAGAATCTGACATGGGAGTGGAACAGGTTGACTGCATAAAATGCACGACTCAGCAAGTGAGTGTGATTATGCAAAACGACAAAAAAAAAAAAAGAATGTGATGTTCTTCCAGGAGAGGTTCTTTTCTTCTCGGGAGAATCATCAACCTGTGCCTCCTTGCGTTTGGATAAACAGTCCGTTGGATCAACATTCAGACGTAATTCCTCTGGATGTCACACTCACACTTCCTCGCTCGCACGTACACATTCGCGCCACCAATCGCGCATGCCAAAGTGGGTTTGGGATGCCAGGCGGGGGGGGAGGGGGCAGGGGGCCACGTCAGATCAGCCCCCTCCTCTTCTTGTAGTCTTCCAGGTTGAGGGAGCGGCGAGGGGCACCGTCCTTCACCGGCAGCGCGTTGGAGCTCACGGACAGAGACTTGGCCTCTGCGGAAGAGAGCAGACACCACGATGAGGCCACAGGCCACGTCTCAAGCTCAGTGGCGAAGCAGAACAGTGGGGCCGAGGCAGAGAGGAGAGGCTGCGGGGCGGCCACTCACCTGCGTTGGGAACCTGCAGGTCGATCTTCACGTCAAAGTCGTGGACTTTAAATAAGTCCTCCGAGAGGTCAGTGTTGGGCTTGGGGACGTCTTTATCTTTTGTGTTCGCTTGACCCTGTGACAGGAGGATTAGAAATGTTAAAGACAACAAACGGCTACTTGCACTTTAAGGCCAATCACAAGCAAGTGTGCAACAGACATTTCTAAAGTCCTTGTGGATTTTCAGGTCAGCTGCCACCGGCTGCTTTGTGTTTGTCTATGTCTATATAGTTTATATTCATATATTTTATGTATTTGTTCTTATCTTTCATTATTGTCATAGTACCATAGTTGTCAAATTCTGGCCCGCAGTGTAATTATCAGCCTTGCTCACCTGTTGGTTAGCTTCAGCGTTGGGAGGTTCGGACCCGGACCCCGAGCCGTACTTCTGGTTCAGGTGAGCCAGGATGGCAGCGTGGACCGACGGGTCTCTGGCCTGCACAGCCAAAGTGAACACGAGACGACGGCGTAAAGACGCTGCGATGGTTTTGTGCATCACGCAAGTAGAAAACATCAGAAACACGAGACAATTCTCACGTTTGAAACCATGGTGGGTTTGCACTGTCTCCGAGTGAACGGGTCCATCTGCTGGTTTTTGGCATTTTGTCCTTCAGCCTGCGTGGGGGAAAAAAACCAATGAATTAATCCACTCACACACAGCCAACTTATATCCTGTATTTAAACCATCTTCATTTGAATCCTCATTGTACTAATAGTCACCAATCTGCATTTGCAGTGGGTGCAGACTTACTACGAGGGCTTTCTCTGATTCCACAATGTTCCAGCTTCTGTTCCTCTGATTGATGTAGCTGGATGGGGGGGGGGGGGGGGGGGGTGAAGAGAAGATGATCAGATCAGAACAAAGACAAATGACCACATCCTTGTGTTTCAGCATATTACAGTATTTCAAACAATCCAGTTTTCGATGTCTTCTTTAAACTCAATTGCAACATGTTTTGGAGAGAGCTACAGTACGGGTTTGCATCTGGAACAATCAAAGCAGCTTTTCCAACGACCGGGTCATTTCTCGTGGATTATGGGAAGTCAGAAGGCAGTTTTATTGCACCTGATTGCAGAGATGTTCTTGGTCCTCTGTCTGTCCAGAGCTTCGGCTCTCTCCTCCAGCTCGTTCAGCTCGTCCTGGATCACTTTGACTTTGTCGCCGTCTCCGCTCTCCTCTGCCATTGCCTGCAAATCACAGCAAGTGTGTTATTGTAGCATTTTTTAATACAAGGATTTAAAATTAAATAAATAAATTATCACCGCATAGCTTTAAGTCTTCTCTGGCTGCGTTCAGAATGCAGGCGAATCTGATTGAAATCAGATTCCTTCTCAAATCCAATTTCTAGGGCTGACTGTCCACACTGTTCTCGGTCTGAACAGCTCCAAAAAGCTTTTTGGAGTTGTTCAGACTGAGACATCTGTCCAAATGCGATTTGAAACTACCTCCCGAAGGCAGTTTCAATCCGTTTTGCATAAATTGGATTTCATGCCATTTGTGACTGTTCAGACTACCAAAGAGCCATCCGGTTTCAATCTGGATGGGCTGAAAATCAGATTTTTGGCTGGCAGTCTGAAAGCGGCTTCTGTGCCTTTTCAAGTCTTTCCGCTCTTTACCTTGTCTTTGAGCAGCTGCGTTTTCTTCATGGCGTAATTGGGTGGTGCTTTCCTGAAGCGGTCCTTCTCTTTCACAATCTGGAGTGAGTAAATAAGTAAGTAAGTAAGTAAGTAAGTGAGTAAGTAAGTAAGTAAGTAAGTAAATAAATAAATAAATACATAAATAAATGCTATAACTGCTGCAAGACACCAGTCCTGAGAAATGGGTCAACGTGCTGATGATGCATGGTGATGTTGGTGGACTCACATCCTCAATGTCTTTGTCATTGAACTTGTAGTTGAGAGCCTCTTTGATGGTCTGCTCCTTTTTGTTGATCTCGTCCAGAGTCGGCACCTGCATGCTAGCGACTATCATCTGGAGGAGAGAGGAGGCCCAAGCGTCAGCCGCGGATTCAGTCCCACCCAGGTTGGCCGACGTTCCGCGCCGGAGCCGATTTCCTTACCGCATCTTTCCACTTCATGAACTCGTTGTCTGTGAACTCCTGATTAGAGACGAACTCCAGCCTGAAGACCCGCGTGTCGCCGCCGTGCCTGAAGAGAGACGGCGAGAAAAAAAATAAATAAAAAAGAACTGAGAGACTGTCAGAAAATGGCGAGGAATGCTGCGTTGACGACAAATCACATCCAGTCTTTTTCAACTTTTTCAAGCCCCGGGGTTTAGAGCTGCAACGATCCAACCCATCTGGGGACCAGCTTCACTTTTTGGCCCTCGCAATCTGTGTGGTGCTGTTGCTGCCAATCCCACGTGCCAGTGACCCGACAGCAACGTAGCAGTTTCATCACAGAGCCGGTTCTGGTGTGAACGCCGCTCCGGGCTGGATTCTGTCTGCTTACCGCAGCTGCAGTCCCTTGTTGGTTCGCGTCGATCCAAGCTGGTACACCTTGGCCGTTTCCACCACGTCCACAATTTCTGCCACCTGTCGACATCAAGGGACGGAATCATTTGTAGCGCCGGTGGAAACAAACTGTTCCTTACGAACCAGTGTCCTTTCATTCAGAATGAATTAATAATGAGCTGCTGCCTGGTAACATACAAAAACTGTTCACAGAGAGACAGGGGGGCTATAACCTAAGAGGGGAAGGGACATGAAACAGCACGATGCTCGTACAATTATGAAAAGAATGTCTATTTGGAACTGGGGTGTGGTGTTGTGGAATGGTCTCGAAGAAAACATGAAACTAGCGATAAATGTAGATCAACTTTTTTTTTTTTTTTTTATATATTTTGTTTTTTCAAGGTATACAAGAGGTGAATGTACCAATTGCCGAGTGTTTGACTTGAGTTATTTCACAGAATGTAAACTGAAAAGTTGTTTTTCTTTTCTATAATTTGTAATTGCGATATTAACATGTTAACATTGGGATAGGACCAGATAAGCTCTGCTTCCTCCTATTCCAATTTGAATTCAAAGAATTATTATTATCTTATTATTTTATTTATTTTAGTACGTTTTGTTTGTATTTGAAATTGTCCGAAATAAAGTTTCCAAAAAAAAAACAATTTATCAACAATTTGCAGTCTTAAACAAAATGGCTCTACCAAGGGAGTGACTGCTTCAATAAAGAATTGTAGTGTTTTTCTTCTTTACAAGGTTTTTTTTTTTTTTTTTTTTTTTTTCTAAGTTTCTGCACATACTTTAGAATTGGCAAGTAACAACTTTCACCCTAATTGAAGACCACCTGACTGTCCAAAGGTGAACTAATTAAACAAAACGCAACCCGGACTCAGTTTACTCACCCTGTAAACTGGTTTGCTGCTGCTGTTTCCGATCCCTATCCGCACAAAGCAGCCGGTGACAGTCTTGGCGAAGAAGGGCATGTGACACCAGCGCTCCAGCTTGTGTCTCGACAGGCGAACCCGGTTGAGCTCATCCGGCAGCGAGACGGGCTGCGACTTTGGCGGAGTTTCTTCCTTCCTGTGTGCGGAGACACTCGACGCGTCACTTTAGATCGAAGCGTGCAAAGTTTTACCCACCCACACCTCTTGAATTGCGCAGAAGGGAACTTACTCGTCGTCATCGTACGACGATGAGCGCGAACTCCGGTCACTCTTGACTGAGGACTTGTCGTCGTCTTCCTCCTCTTCCTCTTCGTCGTCGGAGTAAACCTCGCTGGTCTTCAGCGGCTGCCGTTTAGCCAGAAGCTCCGCTGCAAAACAAGAGTGGAAACAATCAATAAATATGTATTCTGTATCTTTATATACATATATGTAAATACATGTGTGTGTTGTATATATCGCACTGACCCGTTTTGTTTTTCTTCTTTTCACGCTCGGCCTTGAGTTCCTCCATGGCCTGCGACTTTTTGTCCAGTTTCTCGTCCCGCTTGGATCGCCGCTCTTTGTTGTGCGACATGACCTGGAGGCAGTAGCGCAACCCGCGGTCACAAACACAATTTCTCATTTTTTCCAAACAAGTTGGCACATTGTCCGAGCGGTCCCTGAACTCACCACTTGCGTGTCTTGAACCTGAGATAGTTTCCTTTTTTCCTGCTCCTCCTCCTGCTTCTTCTTCTTCTCCTCCTTCTCCTTCTTCTTTGCCGTCTTCAGCTTCTTCTTGATTTCAAATCTGGCAAAAATCACATTGTGAAATTGTCAATTTTCTTTGTGTTAACAAGTAAAATTCTCGAGGGGGGGGGGTGTTTCTCAGCGCCGCTCACCGTCGCTTCAGGACCTCTCTCTTCTCAATTCGGTTGAACAGCTCCTGTTCTCGCTCCTTCTCCGTCATCTGCTCAAGTCGAGCTCTGTCCTCTGCGTCTCCCATCAGGTCATCGTCGTAGCCGTCCTTGAACACCTCGTCCTCGGAGGAGTCCGAGTCGGAGCTGGATGACGAGCTGTTGCTCTCTGAGTCTGACACCTCTCCTGAAGACGGACACAGTTTGGACAGAGTTGAAGCAAACGCTTGTATATTACAGAATTGTGTTAGTTACCATTTATCAAAAATGTATCAAATCAAACTTATCAAATTTGTTTATGAATAAGACTGAGTGTGTCATAATGCCAACGGCTCATTCGGCATTGTGTTAACATCTGAAAGAGAACAAATTTCAAGACGCTGATAAGATTCTGAAGCAGATGTGGCGCCGCTGACTGACTTTAGAATGCAGATGGTTCAAAGTTAAATACAGGAAAACATTCAATGATGAGGGAGATTTAAATTTATTTAAATGATGTCCTCTATTTTTGAACAAATCCAATGTTTCCAGTGGCAGCAGCTATGCACTTTCCCTGTTGGTTGAGGGGAGGATGAGCGAGTGAGTCACCTAATCTCAGTCAATGATTTAGGCTATCCTGGTTATGTGTGTAATCTAAACCAGAGGACATGCCGAGCCATGCCGCTCCAAGTCCGCAAGAGTGCCAGCTGTTTGTGTGAAATGTAAGCACTTTGTGGTGCCAAAAGGTTTCAGGCCCACGTACCCTCCTCTGGGGCCGAGCTCTCCGCTGAGCTGTCTCCATCCGAGCTGCCGGACGCCGTTGCTTTATTGAACTTCTTCTTTGTGGCATTCTTCTTCTCTGAGCCTTTGCCTGGCTTGACCTTCTTTTTACCTTTTGTGCCACCGACAGTCCACTGGACAGAGAAAAAACAAAATCAAATTTGCCCCCGTTAAAATCTCGATAAGAGCAAAACTGGCCGATACATTTAAACTCCATCAACACTGGCAGATACTGGAACGCGACATGTGAAACGGTCAAAGCTCGTACCTCATCATCACTGTCGGATGTTTCGGAGTCTGTCGAAGCGGCAGGTTTGCTAACAGGTTCCTCCTGTTCGCCAGAATCGACCCGCTTCCTCTTTGCCAGAGACAAGAGCTCCTAAAAAAATGAGGTTTTGATGATAAACACAGGACTTTGGGTATGAGATAAGTTCTGCTCAACCCGAACAAACCACAACTCAACATCTTAAGAAATTCTTAACACTACATATCAAGAGGTTTGGATGTATGGAGAACCTCAATACAAAGTGCAAAACACAAGTGTGATTTGGCATAGCTGAGATGTTGGAACAAACAAATCACTGATTACAGGTAAAAATCCAAATGCTGTAATCAGTGAGTAGTTTTCCCAAAACATCCAAAGAGCGCTTGACAGTTAATGTCACCTCCGACACCTGAGACATAAACACTCCACGTTAAACGAGGCTTTGGGGAGTTTAATTAATCCTCCTGGTCAACCACCAAGTGCAGACAACTAATTTGCACAAGAGGAATGACGGAAGCTCTATCAGGAGCTCAGGTGAACACCGCAGGCGCTGCCGTTCTGCAGCCAACTACTTGCCGGCGCTTGTTTGACAACAACACCGAAATAGGACTTGGTCTCTGCGCTCATGACGTCATTTGGGAGCGATAAGGTTCTACGAGACAAGCCGAGCGCGAGTCGACGGCACTTTCAGTTTGTGCAAACATGTCATGTAGTAGTCTGGTTTGCCCGTTAAACACCAAAGCAGCACAGTATGCAACACCGTGGTCGAACACTTTGTGTCTGCAAGCAATCAAATTGGCCTTTGGCGCGGTAGTTTGTTGTGGGGAAATTGTATAGTTCTCGGAATGTAACCTTACTGCGAGCGTGTCTTAGCTGCAGGCTAGGTCAATGTTTACGTGATGCTTCAAGCGCCCTCGCGGACTAGGAAACCCCTCCCGCGAGAAACGAGTCCAAGTTTGAGCTTAAAGGTGGAACACAGTGTCAAATGGAGAGAGTCGAGGATTGCAAACAGTACTGGTCGCCTCTCAGCTTAGTCAAGCGAGGCCACCACCACAGCGCATTCGCTTAGCGCACATTAGCTTCACCTCAGACTGTTTACAACTCAACATCGATCAGTTAGCACAAGAGTGGGAAGGGGATGCCTACCTGATCTAGATTATCATCGCTAGCACTGTCCTCGGAGTCAGAGTCAATCACGACCCGACCTTTCCGCTTCTTTACATTCACCATATTTAGCTACACAGCTAGCCTGCTAGCCACCGCTGTGTCGTCTAAATGTTTGCAGCTAGCTATTTGCTGCTACCTAGCTAGTTCGCGCTGCAGTCTTACCACACAAAGGCAGTACTGAGCATGCGCGCTCTTTATTTACTCCGTACGTCTTAAACCCCCGAGCATACTAATAAACGCGAAATAAAAATTTCCTCTCAGATTCTATGTATCTTTGGATTATATTAAGGGTTGATCGGAAGAAGAATACTTCGGAAGCACGACGTGACAGCGAAACTAGCCACAAGCAGAACTACATTGCATTGGCGGATGCGCAAATCAGGACAGAAATCGTTGGTGCACACGAGCTGCGTTCAAGGTGTCCGGTGCTTCAACGGTTTCCGGTGGCAAAATTATATTTAATATGCCTGTCGCCTTCATGCCCGCTTGAACGCAGCCGAAGTGCCTCTTGTTGGAGCTCTTGGTGCTGGTCCCGCACAACCTTGACCAGTGTCTGTCTGTTGTTGTCTTTGTAAACTTTAACGGCGCTTATAAGAGATGGATTAATTCGGAATCAAAGAACCAGGGCAATTCGTCCGCGGCTCTGTTTGTCCGCCCCTGCCAGCCAGGTGAGTAGACGCAGAGCGAACTGAGCGAGCTTGTAACGTTGCTCACTATGATATCGAACGCTTGTGTAGAATGCTGGCTTTATAATCTGGAACATTCGGATTTTCTTTCATGTGCCAAGGTGACATTCTACCCATGAAGACGGGGTTTAAGCTCACTGAGACACCGATACACAACCAATGACCGGCAGTGTGGCATGGTCATTTTTTGGGAGCTGTCCAAATATATATTAAATCAGTTACAAAAAAAGGAAGATTTCAATTGCACCCCGTCAGATTTTTTTTTTCTGTGTTTTTACTTCTGTTTCCGTGTACATGTATTTTTTCTTTCTAAACTTCTTTTATTTTATTCTGCCATAACACCATGGTTTCCTCTTTGCCGTCAATAAATGCATTTTTTTATAGAAGTAATTTGTCTATTCAATTTAGGGATGTTAACAATTAACCGATTATTGATTAATTGTCGATTACGAATTTAATTGATTAAATTTAATTAGTTGAAATTAATTGAAATTCTTTTTACATGGGTAGTTAATAACATAACAGTTTAGTGGAAGGAAAAAACAATTCACCTGTAGATACTGTGATTGTCTTAATATACCTACAACAAGTTACTTTTAATCAACTTAAAAAAAAATTAAATGTGACCCTTTAGAAGTCAATTTAAAGTCAGTGGATAAAAATGGGTCACATTGAACCTTCCCAACATTATTTAGTGATTAAATAATATATTCCTTACACATTTATTAGTGTGCAATGTAGGTTCTCAGGGGAAAAAAATGCTGCATATCAATTAATCAATCGATAAGATCAATTAACAAACGATTAATAAATTCATCTATAATTTGCATCACTAATTAAATTTAGTGTTTCCCAAAACTTATAAGCATTCAGATGGTATCCATAATTCTGCTTTTGAACGATTACATGCACCAGTGGTTCTTGTACCTACCAGGGTCACTGGAAACACCCAAAGTGTTTAAATGGGTTAATCACTGCCTGATAATACTGTTGTCTCATCATCTGTTTTTGTGCAACAAAAAAAAATCAGTCTCTTGTCTCTGTGTCTTGACTTTCAGCAGTGCATCATTCTCGCCACTACTGAAATGTCTCTGCCAAAGCTCACACGCCTCCTGGCCGGCGCCCAGCGCCACCAGCGGCTGCTGCTCCCCTCCGTCACTCCTCTCAGCGTCTCCAGGAGGGCCGTGATCCAGGGCGAATACCGGCGGCCCGGAAAGGCCAAAGAACACAAGTACCCGTGGCAGAGAATCAACTTTGACCTCAACAAGGGCTTGGAGGGGATCCGGAAGAACTTCCTGCTGCTGAAGAAGGAGTTCTTTGACCGCTGGGTGGGCCCAGAGGGGAAACCCATCATTGAGCACATGCTCGAGCTGAACCGGGTGGTCTGGGAGTTCAGGGGCCCGGAGAGCCTGGAGCAGTGGGCACTGTCGTGCGACCGAGAGATTGGAGGCGAGAGCGAGGTTCACCTGAAGATGGGGAGGAACAACAGCACCTGCTTTCTGCACGGGACGCTGGTGTCGACTCCGCCCAAGGACGGAGAGACGCGTTACAGCGGCTACTGCACCATGCGGTCGAAGCAGCAGTTGGTGAGTCTGAGGAGCCGCCAGAGCCTTTGCTGCTGCACAATTTCCCTTCAACAAAGTCAATTGTCCATCATTTTGGGCCTCTGAAATAAGTTCTGATCTACAGAAGAAACTACATGACACATATTTAAATGATGTGGAATTGAAAGGGGTTTCTGCCTCACATTCTACCACAAGTGGCATCATAATAGCATTACCTCTTATCCTACAACAATTTCTGAGAAAAAAAATATATATACATCATTTTTTGTTTTTAAACACCAGAGTAACTTTTTTTCATCAGTTAATGTTTGCCTGTCAGTTTAGTTTTTCCCTCCTCTCGCATATAAAACTCCAGCTCCTCTCTGTGCATCTTTTCATCATCTTCCTCCAGGCTTCATTTGACAGGAAGAAGCACTTCGACTGGTCCAGTTTCAACACGCTACACCTCCGCGTGCGAGGCGACGGCCGCCCCTGGATGATCAACATCGCCACAGAGACGTACTTCTCCCACCAGAGAGACGACATATACTCCTACTTCCTGTACACCAGAGGGGGGCCCTACTGGCAGGATGTCAAGGTTGGGAAATCGACGCCTGGCAAACCTGCCATTAAAGTGCACTTTTAGTCGACTCGCCGTTTCTCATCGACTCGCTTCGCCCACAGATCCCATTCTCCAAGTTCTTCCTCACCCACCGCGGCAGGATCCATGACAGTCAGCACCCTATCTGGCTGGACAAGGTGAGAGTCCGACACGGCAGGCGGCCGTGGTCGCCGTTTGACTCTAACCGACTGCCTACTTTTGCAGGTGAATACCATTGGCTTAACCCTGGGGGACAAAGCCGACGGACAGTTTCAGCTGGAGATCGACTTCATCGGCGTCTGCAAAGACAATGCGCACACGGAGGACTTTGCCTACGAGAGCTACAAGAGGAATCCTGAAGTCTGACGCGCAGCGCTTGGATGGATTATCGCCGAACGCTTGTTGTCTTGCCATGAAAACATCTCTCACATAAACTCTGTAAGTGGATTAAGACTGTACAATAAAGAAAGGATTTTTTTTTTTTTTTTTTAAAAAGGCGAAAACCATCAGATCTTTGAGACCAAGTGTTTTATAAAAGTCTCTCAAAAAAGCAAAAACATCCATCATCAAAGCAAAGATTTGTTTGAAAGGTTTCCTCTGAAAAGGCTGCAGGACAGAACATCTATTCATTACACATGAACCTACGTCGACTTTTAAGCGTTGTTGTGCCATGTTTAAAATCTAAAAACACTGGGCATGTTAAACTCAGCGCAATTATCTCCCCCCCGCCCCCCCTCCCCCATCATGTTAAAAACCAACAAAACAAACGTATCCGCTACCAACATGAAAATATTTACACTGTGACAACAAAACAGTCAAAATCTGCAGGCTGTGCTTTTCTTTACATCATGACCAGGCCTCTTCTGGCCCCGAGCAGATCCTGCTTCTTCTGCTTTCTGCCCACCGCCTGCTGGTTCCTCCTCTCCGCCCTGAAGAGAAATGGAATCAAAGTGACCGACTCGGTTAAACCCGTGTAGCAGTTTCTGATGCTGATCGTCGCTTGGACGGGACGTACCGAGTCTGGACGCGGTGCTGTTTGTATATTTGCTGATGTGAGTCGACGGAGACGAGTGACTTGTTGGCGGCCACGTTTTCCTTGGCCTCTCCAAACGGCTTCAGTTTACCTGGGAGATTTTTTGTTTTTTTAAAAGAAACCAAAATTGCTGAATCTGATCGGTGCTTGGGTGAAATGCAGATCCTGGACGGTGGCTGCGTACCTGTGTGGGGCTTGTAGGTGAGGGGCTTCGAGAGACTCGCCATCAGGTCAAACTTGGTCTTCTTCTGCGTGCCAGGAGTCGAGACGCTCGTGTTGCCGGTGAACACAAACGGCCCTGAGCAAAGTCGGAGGAACTTGAGGCAACTGCCACTCGCCGCCGCACTTCACAGCAATACGGCCATTCAAGAATTTAACCCTCACCTGGAGTTTTTGTCGCAGACAAAGTCGCGGTCTTGACATTGGCGGCTGCTCGTCTGTCAGCTGCGGGTTTGAGCGGCGTGCTCGAGGCCACGCAAGACGACATGCGTGCCGGCGTCTTCACCAAGGAGCGCTTGTGCTCATTGTCGCGAGTGGCCTCCGAGAAGCTGCAGGCAAATGCATTTCTGCCACAGTTAGGACTACGTGCACGCAATGCCGACTGGCGCGACAGCAAAAAACAGCATCAAGCAAAACACAATCATGTGATCAAGTCTACCCAATTGGTTGACATTATAGAAGCAAATACAAAG
Source organism: Nelusetta ayraudi (assembly GCF_046127955.1). Lineage (NCBI taxonomy): Eukaryota > Metazoa > Chordata > Actinopteri > Tetraodontiformes > Monacanthidae > Nelusetta > Nelusetta ayraudi. Next base: position 1,662,415 of record NW_027466065.1, read on the forward strand.
CTAATAAAATGAGAATTTTTTTAAATAACATCAGGATTTGTTTAAATACTAAAGTTGTTAAGGTCAGCTGATGAGTCTGAAGGAACTCACCGCACATTGATCCTGCGAGTGGAAATGACGGACGGTTTGAACGCAGCAGCTTTGTCTGGAGAGGTTTTTTTGGCCGACTGCATTGTGTGTCGGCGTCGATTTTCCACTGCCTTGTTGGTCGCAGGAGCCGGGCTGAACACCGACGCACCAGTGGCCTTCTGTTAAAGACAAACGCAAACTTTCCATCACTGTCACGCTGCGACATCCAGGTGAATCTTCACTGTGTGTGCGCGCAGCTGAAGCCGCCACTCGAGAGGCGGATGGTTCTTCTTACCGCCTCAGCTCTTCCCTCCGCCTGCTTCTGTTTAGTTTGGTCTGTGAGATTCTGAAACGGGAAATAATTCATGCGCCGGGTCACGTGACGAAGAACTTTGCTTGAATTCAGCTGCTTTCAAAAGTTGGAAAACAAGGGAACCTTCAGTTCTTTTACTGCGCTTCTGTAAGTGTCCATCTGCTTCGTCTTTCGTTGAATATAAGAGTCAATCGACTCCATCTTGCTGAAATGTGCCTCATGGAGCTTTTTAAAGTCTAAAAAAGGTAAATAAAATAATGGTAATAATCATAAATAAATATTTGAATATGTATTGTTTCTTGAAAGAAAGGAAATAAACTTACTTGGCGTGATGGGCTTCAGCGCTGGCTTGTTTTTCTGCTGGCCACCTTGCAAACGGGGGATTTTCCCACCTTTGGTCACTTTTGATGGTCTCCCTGTACAAAATGCACAGAATAAATGTCAGTGCCATTAATAAAAACGTCTGACTTTATATGAAATGATGACTGTAGCTTCGTCCGACAGCCTTGACACAGATGCATATTCAGTATTTAATTTAATTCTTCTTCTGTGTTTAAACACAGACGGTGCTGTGCCTGATGTTGTTGCGATTAAGAACTGATCGATTCTTCAAACGTCCAGTTACCTTTCCTGCCATCCTGGTTGTCGGTAGTCCCAGTCTGGCCGTCTTCCGACTCGTCAATCTTTCTCTTCTTGGTTTCCTTTTGCTTATCGGTCGCAGCCACCTCAACGTCAACCTGCGTGGAGCAGCAGTGAGTTTATTTTGATGGGAATACGAACATAAGAGCGCGATCCCCTCAACGACAGGATCGTACCTGTGCAGCATCAACCACTGCCGCAGCCCCAGAGATCTTCCGCTTGGTACCGGGTCCCTTGCCCCGCCGTGTGTTAACGAACACGGCGCGGCTGAAAACGTTCGCCTCACTGGCCGGTTCCGCGATTTCCTGGGAACCTCCGTCAGTCGCAGCTTTTTCTTCCGTCCCCTTTGAAGCGCAACGGTGTGGAAGAGAAGTGTACAGCGTGAGTGACTGCGGATGGAGAGGTCGCCACAGCGATGCACGGGACTGGACTGAACTGGACTGGACTCGGGGTCACGCTACCTTAACGCCCACTTCTTTGTTTTCCTCCTGTTGGTGATGCTGCTTGATCGCTTTCACCAGTTTATCCATCTGTTTGAAAACGATTAATATAATATAAATCGTTGAGTTTCGCTTCCCCCAAAAAATAAAAATTAATTGACCATTAGTCGTTCACGTTTGAATGAGATCCAACAAAATTAGCATTTAAGCTAACCGTCAGGGAAAGTTAGGATCCTTGATACAATAGTGGGGGGGGACCTACCTTCATATTAGCTTTGAGGCCGAGCTCCTTGGCGAGGCTTCGCAGCTCCGCATATTTCATGGAGTCCAAATCCATGTCGTCGTATTTTATTTTTTATTTTTTACCCCGTTTTCGGTGAGCAAACCCTGTATAGTTCAGTGGAGCCCTTCTGCGTTCCAACCAAGTGCGGTGACTTGCGGCGAACCCGCTCCAACGGTTCAAAATTCAAAACGCAGCCGCGGCTTGCTACTTGATTGGTCTGGAGAGTCACGTGGAGAAGCCCCGCCCCCAACAAATGGCGAAGTGATTGTTTTCTTTTTATCACGCGTACGTTTTGCTAATGCTAACAATAAGTGGATGCTTCATTACACGTTTTATGTGTATTATTTGAGTCAGAAATCAAAAATAAGGTAAAATAAATAAATAAATAAAAATAAATAAATAAATAAAAATAAAATAATCCTGGGGAAAAACAGTCATGTCCAATTTTAGCGGTATGTCCCTTATCATCCCACAAGATGGCAGTGTGAAGCTTTGTGAACTGGGGTCCAACCGCGCTACATTCAACAGAGGAAGACATTCCTCCACTGAGTGAGCTGCCGGATGAAAGTTGAAATCCAGTCTGGCGGCACAAGCGGCGAGACCGTCGAGCCCTTGTCAAGCCTCTATTTCCAGAATGGAGTTTGACGGGAGCGACTTAATTCGGAGTTCTGGCCAAGAAACGAAGCTCTCCGAGGCTAAATGCAGACATCCGATGACCCTCCACTGCCAGCAGTGCAACACGGTACTCGGCGACTCTCAGGGCGTCTGCGGGGAGATCACTTGTTTGGATTCTATAATGTGTCTGAGTAAGTTCATTGCGGGCATCACTACGGCTTCAGGGCTCATGTAATATACATCTGGTGGAAACCGCGCTGCTACATGAAAGTCTAAATTCATTCAGCCCAAAAGGTGTGCATGTAAAATTCATCACAAAATAGTTTCAAAAAAATAAACACAACGCAGTCCCCGCCCCCCATGACGCACAACTGAAGAATTTTCCTCGTCCTTTTTAAAATTCTGCAATAAACGACAAAACCAAATTCCTCTTCTGTTTACTATTATTTTCCAGTCATTGTTTATTATGAGTTAAATTCAATCCCTTCCTTATGTCCATAATTGATTATTCTGTTCTCATTATATTGCTTCAGAGGTGACCGATGATGTGGTGGTGAGCGATTTAATGGAGACTAAAGTCAAAGGAGAAATGGCCAACTGGTGAGTAAAGACCAGCATCGCATTAACATCAAACCACTGGGCCTTTAAGATGTTTGTCTCCTCCAACAATAGGTTTGTTCTCACGCTGGAAGTGATGCACTTCATATTGCCAGAAATGCCTTCATCTACCGAGACCTTCAGTGTGGCCTTCAGCTAGGGGTCAAGGTCATTCTCATGAGTGAGCCCCTCACCCTCTGTTTCCTCCTCAGCATCTACAGTCGTCTGAAGTGCCGCTGCTGCCACTCGGCAGTGGGGACGGTTATTTACTCTTCTCCGCCACGTCTGGCCTCGGCCCGCTCCCTCTTCCTCCTCAACAGAGCAAACATCAGCTGGTGAGCTGCGAACACAAAGCTTATTGACTTCCTCGGGTCCGCCGCTGTCGGGAGAGGCTGACACAAACACCGGGCCGTTGTCAGAATTGCCTTCTTCAGCCCACTCAGACCTGTCGTTGCTTCTTACCTCCGCGGCCTGATGCGACGCCCGAGTGTTTCCCCTCTCCAGTGGAAAATAACCCAAACATATACATGTGTGTGTGTGTGTGTGCGTATCTATATATATATATATATAGATACGCACACACACACATATATGTGTGATATATATATACACACATACGCAGTGTGTATATATATTTAAAGGGCAACTCTTGTCTAAGTGGGTTAAAGCTTGATGAGAGAGCTTAGTTTCTGTGTTGTTGTTTTTTATTAGATTTTTTCATTTTGTTTCAGTGTTGGATGACACAGTGTGACGTACGTGTCGTTTTTTTCCTCACTGCAGCTACGTCCTCAACAGCGGCTCCATGGTCAAAGCGTCTTCACTCACATTCAACCTGAAGCCCCTCAAAGAGAGCATCGACGAGGTGAGAATGATGGCAGCCTTTGCAACGTGAATACTTTCAGCACGGCGGCGGCTCCACTTTGTAGTTTTCCACTCGGCGGCGGGGCGTGACTCAGTTTATACGACTGATTAAATCATCTCAAGTGCCGTTTGCATCCAGAGATGAACAAAGCCGCACTGTGCAGTGGCGAGCTCTCGAAACAGGAAATTAAAATGGGAGCGCTGAGGGTTCAAGTGCGGCGGTGCAGCGTTCTGGATCTCTACCGGATGGAATCACTTGAACATGTCTCTTTCCGATCGCAGCTCCAGCAGCAGGTCGAAGCACAGTTGGATCTGATGGTGCGCCTGAAGAGCTGAGGGGCCGACAGGAGTGGATCCAGTCTGTTCGACAAGTAGCATCCAGCAGAAGCACCGACGGCCACGTGTTCTGCAGTTTGCTTCACCATTTTGTTTTGGTTGTCCGGCTTGTTGCTGTAAATACTGTTATTTCCTGCCTATCAGTCTTATGTTTTACACCAAAAAGTTTGTGGTATAAAGTAAATTCTCCTCATACATTCTGAGTATTTTTTTGTGTGGAAGAAATGGTTCAGTTTTGCTCTTTTTATTGATTAAAAATAAAAAATGAACCTTAGAACTCCGTAATTCTTGCCAACTTATCTTTCTACCCGCCAGGACGGAGAAAAGCTGATCCCTCTATTGCTTGCTCCGCTTTTCAGCAAGTGAGCGCTAAAGCACAGTTCTGAAAATCAGCACTCTTTGATGTCACAAAGGGCAACCTCGTCCTCATCTGGAAGATCAAATAAACCAGTTTTAGCAGGAAGCTAAACGCTAGCTTTTAGCAGGAGGAAGACATCTGGGACTTTCATCCACTGGAGCAGTTTATATACAGGAAGGTCATAAATGTCCAAAAGCTAAACTGAACTCTGACCTGTTGCCTTTTGCCCTGCCAGTTTTTAACACTCATCCTTTGGCCCTTTGGCTTTAACAAGAAGTGAACAACCACACACAGCCGTCCAACTGGCACCATGCTGCATTTTTATTGCTCAGTTTCTGATACAGATTTCTTTTTCTTTCTTTTTTTTCTTCATTGTATTCATTATTCTTTGTAGTTAATACAAAACCAGACAAGAGGCTCACACATAATAAGCATGCTAGTTTCCTCCCTCTGGAGTGCATAGTTTCTACACAGTCCATCTCGGCAGTGGAACAAGGATCCACCAATCATCTCAAAAAACAAACAAAACAAAAAAAAATTTTTTTGGGGGTGGGGGTGCAAACAGGGTCAAAGGTTAAAATCGGAACGGCGCGTCCGGACACCAAAGCGCTGCCTCCGACTCTCTGTTCCTTTATTTTGCCGCAGTTTTCTTATTCTTTTCAAAAACCACAGCTGATGACGGGAGCTGCCGTCCCCCCTCCGACCACCGTCCCAACATCCCATGAGCCGAGTTGCACTCATTCACATTACAAAGTTGGATTATTGCATGCAATACAAATCATTCATTACTCCGCTATAATAAGTCATGCATATTTTAAAACCCATATACTCGTTGTTGCTAGACATCTACTTGCGTATAAATCGTGATTATAAATCCCCACAAAAGAGCATCGCAGGCTTCTTGTACTTTTATCCCTTTTTTTTTTTTAAAGAAGAACACAGAACTGGAGATGGTGATGGTCAGTCACGGTGCAGCTCGGCACGCGGTGCTTGCTCTCCCAACAGGTGCCGTGTTCCTTTCAGTGAGTCCTTTGCAGCCACAGAGTTACACAAAGTCCAAATTTCTAACAAATATTTTGGGTGGGGGTGAAAAAAAAAAAACAAAACCCCACGACGATAATAAAAAAAAGAAAACGCTACAGGAAGTCAAACTAAGTTACCGCGTGGCAACGGAAATCTGTTGCGCAAGCGCGTTTGCTACAGCCGAGCCGAGCTCTACGGGCATCGTTTCTTAACCCAAGGCAAAACTTTGTGCAATGCTCCCCGGAAAATAAAGTGACTAAGAAACTGCTACAGTCGGCATAAAACGGGGGTGGGGTGGTGGGCGACGCACTCCTGCTAACAGCTAGACCCCAGCACGAAGCTCATGCATTACTGTCCGTTATTGCTTCTAAAACTCTAATCAAATACAATTGTATGGATTCAAATAGATATAGAGATAGATAGATAGATATAATCGTTCTGAATCCCCCAAACCAATGAGGTCTTATGTACAATACGATGTCATGGCGAGATCTCAGTTCTTTAAAAAAAAATGCTACTTTGAAGCTCTTAACACGTCCAAATCTCAAGTTTATTCTCTTATGACTAGCAGAGATATTGTCGTCAAGTTAGGCGGAGCTTGTTAGGGACAATTTGGCTCTAGAAGTCTAAATGTTTCATTGCCGGATACGAAAAAAAAAAAAAAAAAGATAGCGAGCGCTACTTATTTTATTTAAGCCTTTGAAGTGCCTTGACTTCAGTATTATCATTTAATTTAAGGAAAGACTTTGTCAAGACTTTTAACCACCATCCTACAACTCCAACTGTATTTGGTTTTTTGTTTCTTTTTGCGGCTTTTTTCCCCTTGGCTCTTAGCCAAAAAGTCGATTTTCTTGTTTTTTTCTTTTTTTAATTAACTATTCATCATGGAGCAAGCGTCACTACTGGTCATGCATGGCTACAAGAATATTGGCACCACAGTCCGGCTAAATAAGCTAATGAATCTATACATATCTTAATGGAAGACATTGGTGATTTTGTTGCTTTCAAACAACTTGTCACTTGTTTATACAATATACAGTTTGGTCAACAATATGACAGTTAGGATCAAATATTGCACAAATCCCAGTTTAATGTTTTCTTCCTAATCCCTTTCTTTAAAAATCATGAAAAAGGAAAATGATAAATTTGGGGGAAATGAGGCCAGGGGTCCTTTCAGTTGAAAGACGATTGACTACTTAACTACGGTTTTGAGTAACTTCATCCGGCAGAAGAGGAATCTGTAGCATTTGAAGAAATAAATGTCAAAGTGTTCTGAAAATCAGGGAGATTTTGAGAGGTTGAGACGAAAGTGTGATTGAAAAGCAGGGAGACAACACTGCAAATACTCTGAGATGCTACATTTTCTAGGGATCACCTTCCATTGAAACTGACGACGAAAGTACTGCTTTACTTCCACCTGACTGTTTGAACCAAAAGGCGTGTTTGGAAACTGCTGTGGTGCTCGACAACCATCGCTGGCGCTCCCCTGAACTCCTGTTGGACTACTGATGGCGATGAGGTAGTGCAAAAAAGAAGCAAATATATATTTACTGTATATTTGTTTTGTTTAAAAAAAAAAAAAAGAAAAGAAAAGAAAAAGAGAGGAACACAATGATCGCGATCTAATCACAGGCGTTGATCGATGCTACAGTAGACTGTGTCGTCGCACCTTTACCCGGGCCATTTGCTCGTCGTGAGGAAGTTGTGATCTCATCGTTGTTTGGAGTCAGAGGGCGGCGCCGATGGAGGGGCCGGTGGGGTGAGGAGGGCAGGGAGGAAGGAGGGGGACGCCGGTCAGACCACTGGACTGGAGAGACCATCTTCACATGGAGACGTGTCGGTGGGCGGCCTGCCCTTTGACCTCTGCTGCCTTCAAATGTGACAGGAGATGAAACCAGCAAAGAAATGACCAAAACAAATTAAACTAATTCAATAACAGATTATTTTTCATGGATACCGTGAAGATGGTGAGAAAAGACGTCTTCGACCCATCAGAAAAATAATCAACCATTAAAGGTCTCACGTTGGTTGCACCAATTTTTCAGATCCTGATTTTGCAGCCTGACATGAGCATCCACAAATCTCTCTGATTCTCCAGGAAACAGCGTATTTAGCCCTCTGTTTACAGCGTCCTGCTGAAACTGGTGGCAGCGCGGGACGTTCCGCACATTCGGAGGGGGGATGGGGTGACGAAAACAAGTCGGTGCCAACACCGGGCTGGGCTGGATGGTGCGGCTCCATCTGAGGTGTTGTGCCCTTCGTGACATCACAAAGGGACAATTCTTTCACGAAGCAATCACCTGAATTTGTCACGTTGACAAAGCTTCGAGTGTGTCGCGTTCCAGCGCACCAACGAGAGGCGTTCTTGGGCCGCGATCACCACATGTCACCACCCGGTGGTTGAGGGTGCAGTGCAGTGCAGTGTTTGGCTGGACTCTTGCCAAAGCCGGTCTGAAGTGACGCCAAATTCTGGCAGCAGAGGGGTGGGGGGAGGCCCTTAGTGATGTCATGTTTTCCAGTTGTCATCAAAACTGCAACTCATATTCTTCTTCTTCTTCTATGGTTCTTCCAGACTCACTCTACTAACTGCTACCTCTTAGGCCATGAATGAAGCTGACTTGGTTTGTGGAGGAGTCACCTGATAATTAAAAAAAAAAAAATACAGGGGGAAAAAAGCGTCGACAGGGGGTTGGCGAGCCAAGTGAAGGTTGTCAAGATGCTCACAGTGACACATTGTTTGAAATCCAATGTAAGGTGGAGAATATAGGAGCTGTGAATGTCTTATATAGCCCAGAAGAAAAAGTACCTGAGACCAAGTAGTTTAAGGCGAATTGTGAATATTTGTTTTAAAATAAATAAATAAATAAACAATAAAAAAAATGCTGCAATATAATAATGTAATGTTCTTTTACTGAAGAAGGTCGTTAAACGGGGCCTTTGTGGGTAATTTCACACAGGGGTGTTTTGAACGCACAGCTTTGATTCAGGTAGACGTCATTTCAGTCATGTCAGTTGTTAAATGCGAGAAAACCCCGAATAGCTGCAGACGCGATTTAGTCCAGAATTGTTATTATTAACCATGGTGTGTGTGTGTGTGTGTGTGTGTGTGTGTGTGTGTGTGTGTGTGTGTGTGTGTGTGTCTCACAGCTCTGACCTTGGTGCGAGCGTTGATCCGGGATGATGCGGAGGTATTTCCGCCGCGATGCGAGCAGCGGCTCCTTCATCGTTGGTAAACAAAAGCCGGGGGGGATTTCTTCCGACAGCGACACGTTAGGCTCTCCCGGGCTGACGGTGCTGCGGCTTCTCTACCGGGGGGGAGGTGAGCGGTGGCGGCCGCCGAGGAAACGTGTCGACGCGGCTTCAAAAACGAGGGGGCTGGTGGAAGAAGTGAGCGGCCCCAGGTTTCCAGCCGTCCCGCAGGAGGGACCAGTCCCCCTCGGCCCCGTCTCCGCTCACCGCCCGCTCTACGCCATCTTCCCTCTGCTACTACCACTACGGAACCAGCGCAGCACGGCGGCGAGAGGGCCGCTGAGCCGTCAATCAACGCCGAGCTCCCGCCCCGGAAACGTTGCCTTGTTCGAAATCATCAATCAACTTGGCCGCTGTCCTGGAACTCAGCTGAAGTGCCGCTATAATCAACTAAATGATTTTATTACCGGCTCATTTATTGACTGGGAACACGTGTGTGTGTGTGTGTGTGTGTGTGTGTGTGTGTGTGTGTGTGTGTGTGTGTGTGTGTGTGTGTGCTGATTCCAGTCTCCTACTTACTTACTCCTAGTCCACTTAGATAACTCAACGGGGAAGTAGATCACTGGGTCACTTGACGTGAAATCACTCCTGATTAAACAAGAAAATGTGAGGCAGCCACGTCATAGGGCACATAGAAAAAAAAGCAAATCAATGTCACGTTTCACTTGCCAGGTCAAACCGTGACAGGTTTACTTGTCATAAAGATGAACTTTCAACTTTACAGCTGATTACTGTCTGTTTTGTCAGTAAAGGTAAGAGGTGCGTGTATGTGTCATTAAACCTTTTCTATGTGCTTTTCCTTGTGGCTGTTTGAAATCAGCATGTCACGTGACCTTTCAGCTGCTGGGAATACATGTTCTTAACATACTTTATGCGCTAAAAGTTTTTTTGTTTATTATTGCTGTAAAATGTGAGTACAAAGTCACATTTCTCTGGCAAAATATAATTAAAAAACAAGATTGAAATATGAAACCACAACGGGACAAAAAGGAAGCATGGCACTTATTTTATTCAGATCAATTTCATGAATCACTTTTGATAACATCAAGACCAACATTACATGACATTTGAATCATATCTGATTGGTAATCACATTATCATTCAAGAACTCTTCCTATGTCCTGCCACCCTATGCAAGTAAGATGCCTTTTCATAGTTAACCAGACTCACACGAAGGACCTACCGTCCTAATTATTTTTGTTTTTTACACTTCTTGTAGTATTCTGTGCAGAAAATATACTATACATACAGTTGATTCTCTTGAGTATCTGTAACGAGTCGACACATAGAGAGATGATTAAAATCAATTCCTAAACATGTCATTTTGAAAACAGGCTCCAGCTGCAACTAAAAAGTACAGTGATCACCTGATAGGACACGGTGTGAGCATGACACACATCAGCAAAAGAAGTGGGAGCAATTGCTTTTTGTTTCGTTTTTTTTTTTCTTTCCTTAAAGACTACCACCTCACTGTCCTATATTAAACACCATATTAGTCACACGTTGGCGCCAACAAGCCCTGGGTGGTTCCTATTTGCTTTGAACAACGGTCAAACTTACTTTCAAAGTCCAACGATTGAAACAACTCATTACAAATTTATTGGCAGTAATATGGTTAACCCGAAGGTTTAAGAAAAAAAAAAAAAAAAAAGAAAAACCAGACAAACAAACATGACCACAGGTTCCTGTTTACAGTTTCAAAAGCAACTTACATAGGGCGAACCAAAGCCACGGCACTTTATCGAGGAAAACGTGGACAGTCGGTAAAACATGTATGCCTTTGTTTGGCGAGGCAGGGTGGGGATTTGCTCAGACTCGTTCCACCTCCGGTGAAATGACAAGGAGTCATAGGTTCTTGTTAGCGGGACAAACGGCGCTTGTTTGGGAGTGGGGATCTGCACATTTCACAAGTTATGCTTTGCACCACTGCGTACGTACTCGCACAAGAAAGCAAGCGTCCGTGGAGCGTGGGGGAGGGTCGGGGGAGAGGGGCGGGTTCTCTTTAAATGCAAAGGTGGAACAGCTACGGTACTGACTTAAGTCTAAAACGCTAATAAATAACCTATCAGGACTAGGAAGGGGTAAAGGAAAGGAAAGAAAGAAAGAAGAAAAACACAATGACGTTGCATAAAACGACCCAAGGCACGCAACTTTCCCTTTGTTTATGGAGCAGTGCAACGGCAGGAACTCCAACAACATCAGTGACATTCTCTAGCTAATGCTCGGCCTGGCGGCGCGTTCTCCTGCTGCGGCTCTCAGAAGCCTGCTGGCGGCTGAGGGAGGTTGTGTCCGGACATCGTCCAATGTAGTGAAGCTTGGATTTAATGTTTTGTTTTGTTTTGTTTTGTTTTTTAAAAAAGAACAACAAAAGACAGAGAGAGAGATAAAGTAACCTAGTGCAGGAAGCGGATGCTCATTTTCTGCTCCACGTCCACCTTCTCCAACACCTGAGAGGAAACAAAGAGAGAAATGAGGACACGGTGACATTGACCTTGTGGTCTGAACGACTGGCAGCTCTGCTTATCCTCCAGAAGGCTCACTTTATTGTGTAGACTTTTTTACTTAAGGAACGTCTAAGTGCCATTTTAAAAGATAACATCAGTGCCTTCCATGACATGTGGCAGCCCTTTCCTGATTACTTACCCAGGGATTTGGTTCATTTATTGCAGAAAGGGAAGTCACCCTTTGTCTTTACGAACTTGAGATGACTCTGATGTAATCAGTGTATGTGATCCAGAGTTGTCTTGATGTAACCCATGTACATTATTATTACTTTTTTTTTTTTTTTTTTTTACTGTAACTTAGTTGGAGCTGTGCTGTGTGGTTCTGTGTATGTTTGGATGTTTGTTAATGAAAAATTAATAAAATATAATTTAAAAAAACAACAACAACAACAACAACAGCAACAAAAAAACACCTTCCTTTTCAACGGTTTGCAGCTGGTCAGAATGTGACCTGACCAATCAGGATCTTTTAAAGCGGGAGCTGAGCGGCTCTGGCAAAATTTCAAAAAGCTTCACAAAGCCTACAAACTGGCAGCACACCTGGCAAAGGAATCTGATTGGTCCTTTTCTGAACATGACAGACAGAAAGTTTGTTCACTCGCCCTGTTCTTCAGAGTCTGAAAGAACGATAAATGAAATGTGTTTTTCCAGCAATAAATCCGGCACGTTGGGTTGGGTTTAGGCAATGATTGCAATTCATTATCAATGTTTAATCGAATCACACGAGGAAGTGAGTCGTTCTCACTATCTAACCCATTTAAAACTCTTGAACTTTGCTTTGGTTGACGTAAATGGAACAAACCCAGGTGTTGTTGTTACTGGATTATTAGCGCTGATAAGAGCCTTTGGCACCCACCTTGATGAACTCGTTGAAGGAGATGGAATTGTCCCCGTTTGTGTCCGCTTCCTGTATGGTTCTGTCGGCAATGCTGCCGAGCTGCTCGTCCGAGATGTTCACGCCCACCATCATCCGTAAGACCTGCAAAATATCAACGACACGTCCCGCCGTGGTTAATCAATGCCGAGGGGAAAAAAAACACACAGGTTCTGGGAAAGGCTAAATTGAGGATGTGCTGCGTCTTCCCGGTAAAATGTGGGAGAATCTTTACGGCGGAGCGTGACCGGAGGAAATTCCCGCCTATCGCGACTTCACACCAGCCAAGAATTACAGTAAATACAGTGATCAGCGCTGACCTGTGCACACACGCACGCACGCACGCACAAGCACGCGTGAGTGTTTTGAGCTAAACAAGAGATTTGTCTGAGTCATTCGAGTCTGAGCTCACTGCAATTACAGGTCGCACACATGGACGACAAATAACACAGAGGGAAGCTAAAGATGAGACATTAGGCTGTCTGGGACAAATCAACCTGTAGTTTAGGGTGAAGTGCAGCGTCATTATGGGCAATAGAGTAAAAACCTCCAGGCCAGCATGGACCTCTCCTCTCACTGGTCATGACTTGGAATATTACAACAGTAAAGGCACTAAGAGGAAGCAAAGATTCGGTCATTTTCATTTTTACCATCAGGTGATTTGAGTTTTTTCAACTTGTTTCTCACCTGCAGCAGTTCGTCCCGGGAGATTTTGTCGTCCCTGTCCAGGTCATACAGGCGGAAAGCGACTAGAATTAAAAAAAAACAAACAGGTCATGTTAACTTGATGAAACCCAGCGAATCTGCTGAAACGCAAGTAGGTGGCGCAGAGAGCAGAACTCACAGAGCAGCTTGTTCGTCCTGCTGTTGAGAGGCTCGCTGGCTGAGGCGTTCTTGTTCTTCTCGTTGTCCTCGATTGGCCTGAAGTGAGCCAAAGTTCGCATGAACCCCCTGAAGTTCACCTGGTCCTCTCTGAAAAAAATAAAATAAATAAATAAATAGGGCAAAGCATTGCTGCACTGGACACCAGGCAGACAGAAGAGGTTTGCTGTCAAAATCAAGGGTTTGATCGAGCACAACACTGAACTCAATCTGGATACAAGCACTTTTTAAACCCAGTAAAATATTTCCCACGGCAAACACAATAAAAGTCAGAGTCAATTAAATTTATCTACAATCTTGCTTCAGGTCTGCACAACAAAAATGTCGAATGACCACCTTCAAACGCATGACTGGCAGAAAGGACTGATCAGCTCTGCTTTCAGGTGGCCACACAGGAAAAATGATTCAGGTTTGCGGTGGTTGTGACTCAAAGCTGCCAAGTAAGAGATTTGCATAACAGCAGAGACACATTGGGGGGGGGAGCTCACCCCTCAGGGAAGAAGGCATTGATGATTCTGTCTCCCAGAGGATTGATGGCCAACTCGGGGATCCTCTGGAAATCTTCTCGGCTGCAGATGGATAAATGGAAAGGAAAAAAAAATGTTTTAGAGGCTGAATCAAAGCAACTGTGTTCATTTAAAAGCTCACAAGTTCAGGAAAATTTCTTATTCTGATAAAATTGAAGCACGTATCAATAGTTTGTGTGTATGTCGGCAGAATGAGACCCAGGTCGATGGGGAGACATTTCAGTGTTGTGGCAACTAATTGGCATTGAGAAAGTCACCTTGGTAAGAAAGAATGTGACTTAACGCTGTGACTCAATGCAACGAAGCAGGACCGACAGTGTTATATGTAAACAGCCAATCCTCTGCCGGATCTCGACGCGAAGCTTCACATGGTTCACCCTTCACAAACACCAACGTGCAAATCAGAGCCGTGGTGTCGCTTTGGCTGTGGATTAACGTTCCAGCAACAACAATTATTACTTCTGCCTTTACTTATAAAGTGTCCTGCTGAAAGAAGGGAGTTAATGGCAAACCACATAAATATCCCAACGAGATCCCACCTGAGCAGTTAAGGTCTCGACAAGACACTGACTATTTGAAAGGGTGCGGAAATGCTCGACTGATGGTCTCTCGGTAAAAGTGATCGACACACAGAACACAGCGAACAACATCGTGATTGAATGGCAATGGCAATGGCACACCACCAGTCAATCTATGTGGGTGTTTTGTTGACAGGGATGGTGTTGATACCTGAGGGTGCCGTTCTCTCCTTTGTCCAGGCTGGTGAAGCGGCTGTACAGGCGGGTGATCTGACTGTGGGAGACTGGAGAGAGGACGCAGAGGAATTTACTACAGATGAACTGAAGATAACCGCACCGCAGAGCAAAAAAAACTATGCTTTATCTGAGTACTAGCCCTTATTACACAAGCCCTGGTTCGGCGTAATGACGTGATTTTCAGGGTTGCATACATGTTTAGACACAATCTAAGTCCAACCAAAGGTTTAGCACAATCTTAAAATAATAATAATAATAATAATAATAATAATAATAATAATAATAATAATAATAATAACGTATTTTAGCTCAGGCACTCTTGTGGTTAGTTCATTAAGCAAGTCGTGCTGCAGAAGTCAAAAAGCGTCTATAACGAAAATGTGACAAAGGTTGAAAAACTGAAAACTTACAGCCAGTCTCCTTCTTAATTTCTTCGATTTCCTCCTCTCTGAGTAACGTTGAAGCCCTGGATCCCATGGCGACAAATTCTAAGCAGACAACACCGAGTAGAGTTTCGCAACCGCCAGCTGTGACAAAATCTCTCCCTCCGGACAGACAGTGGAGTTAGCAAACAGGCTAGCACTGCGAGCTATAAACCGCTTCTCCCTGGATAGGTTCGCTGTGCTGTCGGTAACCTACAATAACGAACAGTGATGAGGTTCCCTTGGGGATGTGGCTTTGACGACTGTCCGCTCTGTTAGAGTCGATTGTGCCCCGTGAGTCTTGACATTATACCAGTCCGAGTTTCGGTCAATTTGTGGGTTGCCTTCCTGTATTAAGAAGGGGGCGGGTTTTATTCATTGGCCACCTCCCTGTCCGAGGTCGACAAATGTAGGTGTCTGTTACATTGCCTGACTAAAGGTCGAATCGATTCAATTCGCTTAATCCGAATCCGAAATAAAATGACACACCCCCTCCGGGAAAATTAGTAAAAAATAAAATAAAATAAAATAAATAAAATAAAATAAAGTAGCGACGCACACAGTTTAGCTTTAGGGTCGGGCGCTGTTGCGAGGGCACTACATCGGTAATAACAGGATTGCATGGGAAGAAGAAGAAGAAGAAGAAGAAGAAGAAGAAGAAGAAGAAGAAGAAGACCTTTATTGATCCCACGGTGGGGAAATTTGCAAAATTACAGAAAGAACAAAAAAGGCTACAGTGCAAAAGGTCAAGAATTATATTAACTGAAGATATAGACAAAAAATAAAATATCTGTAAGTATATACAGAAAAATAAAAAGCGAGATATTTACATATTAAACATTTGAATTTACACGTGCTACATGCTCTGCTATAAATAGGTTTCTATTGCATCTAACTGAGAAATTTACAGTTTTTTGTAGATTTTTGTTGTATCCCAGTGGAGGGATTTTACAGATTGCAATTGTACAGCCTGATGGCTGCATGCAGGAATGACCTGCGGTAGCGCTCCTTCTTGCACTGAGAGTGCAGCAGCCTCGAGCTGAAGGAGCTGCTCAGGGTCTCCACAGCGTGGTGTAAGCTGTGGGAGGTGTTGTCCATAATGGACTTCAGCTTGGCCAACATCCTTCTGTCCGCCACCTCCTGGATGGAGTCCAATGGACAGTCCAGGACAGAGTTGGCTCTCCTCACCAGTTTGTCCAGTTTCCTCCTGTCCCTGTCCGTGACTCCACTCCCCCAGCACACGATGGCATAGCACACTGCAGAGGCCACCACAGTGTCATAGAAAGTCCGGAGAAGGACCCTGCTGGTCCCTGCTCGCCTCCATCTGCTGAGGAGATGGAGGCGACTCTGGCCCTTCTTGTAGATCCCTGTGGTGTTTGTGGACCAGTCCAGTTTATCGTTCATATGAACACCCAGGTACTTGAATGAGTCCACTATCTCAATGTCCGAGCCCTGGATGTTCACGGCTGTGTGTGTTTGGGTGGTTCAACGGAAATCCACCACAAGCTCCTTCGTCTTGTTCGTGTTGAGCAGCAGGTGGTTCTGCTCACACCAGTCCACGAATTTCAAGACGACTCCTCTGTACTCCTGCCCGTCCCCCTCTGATATACAGCCGACCATGGCTGAGTCATCGGAGAACTTCTGCAGGTGACAGAGGTTGGAGTTGTAGCTGAAGTCCGCCGTGTAAAGGGTGAAGAGGAACGGAGAGAGCACCGTTCCCTGCGGGGCTCCCGTGCTGCAGGTCGCTACATCTGACACACAGCCGTTCGTCCTCACATACTGTGGTCTGTCAGAGCAACCAGGTGTTGGTCCACGCCAGCCTCCATCTTCCCCCGCAGCTGCGATGGCTGGATGGTGTTGAAAGCACTGAAGAAGTAAAAACAAAAAGACCCTCACAGTGTTCCCGGGGGACTCCAGGTGAGACAGACAGGGCCCGATGCAGCAAGTAGATGATGGCGTCATCCACACCCACGCCAGGACAATAGGCGAACTGCAGTGGGTCCAGCGTGGAGCTCACCAGAGTACGGAGGTGGCCATGGACGATCCTCTCCATGGTCTTCATCAGGTGGGAGGTCAGGGCGACAGGTCTATAGTGGTTCAGTTCACTAGGGTGGGATACCTTAGGAACTGGCACCACACAGGAGGTCTTCCACGGGACTGGCACTGTGTCCAGGCTAAGGCTCAGGTTCAACATGGACTGGACCACCTCACTGAGCTGGCCTGCACACTCCCCGAGCAACCTGGGGCCTGTGGCTTTCCTCGCCTTTGTCCTCCTGAGCTCCCTCCTCACTTGGACCTTGGTGATTCTCAGCTGGGAGGGGGGTGACTGGGGTGAGTCCAAGGGTTGAGTTGGGTGTTGTACAGAGGAGGAATGAGGGTGGTGGTAGTGTACGGGGAGCTGAGGTGTGAAAGGCTGCAGATGCAGCTGGGTGGAGGAGAAGGAGGAGAGGCGTGAAGAAGCAGGGCAGTTGGTGGGGGAACAGAGTCAAACCTATTAAAAAACATCCGTTCCAGGTGCTGGATGCTAACAATGAACAGAATTAATCGGTTTATTTTTGTTTCTCTCATCTTGGAACTTTCTTGTGAAGAAATTGTCCGAGTATGGGGCGAATCCGTTAAATAGATGCAGATTAAAAATGTGTCCAGAAGGTGGCAGCAGAGCACAGATCAGAAGATTACTACCACACGCTCAAGCTGTAATTTCTTGTTTAAAAGCCTTATCGCAACTTCCATTTGTGGGAAAACGTATACTCTGTTAATAAAGGGCTGCTCTCACATTTTGATTCTTTCCTCAAAATAAAATTATGTTCCTCATAAAACTGACAATACCCAACTAACATGATAAATGTTAAAATAAATTTCAAAATTAAAACATTCACAGGACAAAACTGGATGT
The DNA here is from genome assembly GCF_046127955.1 of Nelusetta ayraudi. Lineage (NCBI taxonomy): Eukaryota > Metazoa > Chordata > Actinopteri > Tetraodontiformes > Monacanthidae > Nelusetta > Nelusetta ayraudi. The sequence continues at coordinate 1,680,058 of NW_027466065.1, forward strand.
GGAAATAATCAAAAGGAGTCTTTTTTTTTTGCATTTTAAAATTTATTTCATGATTCATACATTCCATTTAGTTAGAACAGACCACATGCAGCATTCAGTTGTATCACACATTAATCACCCATTCATTCATGCTTCCATACCACAAGTAAAGCTAAGAACAAAACAAATACACATGAATTACATTATATATTTGAAAATCTCGCATGGTCCTCAGAACACAATCAGGAGCTGTTTTTTTCTCCATCCACAGCTTTCACAGCAAAAGTGCAACTTATTTTAAAACACCATGTTTCAAAAAACATTGGTAAATATCATCTAAAAGTCAGAAACACGTGTTAGTGTGTTGATAAAACATTGACATCAACTCCACCAGTGATTTAAAAGCAGTGCAAAGAGAATCTCCGTCTTCTCAGGCCTTTCAGAACGGAGGGCGCTGTTGGTTGTGGGAGGGGGGAAAATATCTTTCTCATCCTTCTCATGAGAAGATGACAGAATCACACACAGAGTCCATAGCGAGCAGGATTCTGCAGAGGTAAACAAATAGTTTCCATATTAAAAAAAGAATAAATGTCAATTGTGAAAACAGGGCAGAGAAGCTTTAGAGTCACGGCAGCATAATTATATATATATATATATATATATATATATATATATATATATATATATATATATATATATATATATATATACATATGAAAAATAACAATACAAAAACATCTGAATCAGAAGAAAACACCCAATATATAGACTATGAATATCAATTCCTATGGCCATATTTGTTGTCATGAAAGCCAGACACCATTAGTGTGGCCCGCAAATGTTCTTTAATGATCAAGTCATTGTCAACAAAAATCCATAATGCCAATTTTTACAGGTTCTTCTTTGCGTCTTGGGGATTTGTTTACAGTGAATCAAATATGAAAACGTTCCAATTTTAGAAACAAGAACATTCAGCTGCCTTTAACCTGAGAATAGAATTCTTGAAACCAGTTAAGATCCATCAGACAGGACAGGAGGCAGGAGGTGGCGCATTACCTGTCAGCAGTGTATCCTTCCTCACACAGGTTGACCAGAGCGTACAGATGTCTCAGCGCATACTCAAACTGAAACAACAGGAAGAGGGCGCACACGAGTCAGGAAGTCCCAATCCAACATCTCATCATGAAGTAAGATTTTTGTTTTTTTGTTATGGCAGAGATAAGATTTCGAGATGCAGAGGACTTTGCACTGGCGGAGTCAACTGTGAACGTGTTTAGTCAATAGCCTCGCTGTCTGAACAAACACTCTGTTACCAACACATGACGCTAATTACACAAACACTGAGAATAACGATAACAAATAATGATGACACCAATTTATTGTTACCAGTGGTGTCTGGCTCACATTCATTTCATTAGGGTTTCTCCGCAAAAGCTGCAATGCACCTGCCTCCATGTCAGACTGCTGTTTATTCTTGTTCCCAATATATATATCTATAAAAGTGAGCGCATACTTCTGTGTCATTACGGCATTAATAGTTTTTGAAGGAACCCACGTTACTCCATCAAGCTCCAGTGAGGTTCTCTTTTTTTATATGACATGTGGAAGCCTTTTGGTTTCACTGTGCCACGAAATGAGAACGGAAAGTGAGAGAGGAAAAAACAGTCTGCAGATGTTGTGGACTAGCAGACACGCCACACATCGACCTCTTGCTTTTTTTAAACCGTGAAAACCCAACTGCAGGCGAAACTTCCCCGTTTGGCGGCGGTTTCGACCGCATTCCTGCCGGACGAGTATGATTGAGCGACCATGCCGTGTGACCTGGCGGCTTGTCGCCTATGGTGCTTTCGGTGTTTGTACCTCGGACTGGTGCCAATTGAAGCAGATGCGCCTGTAGTGTCTGAGCGCCGTCGTGTAGCACTCGTACTGGGTGAGGTCAGCTTGTTCGTTGAGAACCTTCTCCGTCTGGGGCTCGTTTCCTGTCACCATGCGGACCACTTGGCGCATGGTGGCATCCAGTATCTCCCGGACCTGGACACAGACAGACAGACAGACAGACAGACAGACAGACAGACAGACAGACAGACAGACAGACAGACAGACAGACAGACGTTCACCACCTGCTGCTCTGTGTCCTGTTGAGAGACCGTTGCGTTCCGTTCCCAACCTTGAGGTGGTTGCTGATCTTCGTCAGCAGCTCCCTGGCGTCTCCGATGTCGTTGGAGGCCATCATCTTCCTCTTCAGGATGGCCAGAGGAACGTCCGGGCTGGGCGTCAGGTCCATGTCTGTGATTGGCTGGAGGCTGACGGGGGGAGCGGGCAGGCTGTCCGCTTTAGAAGAAGCCTGAAACTTCGACACCTTCATGTGACCTATGGTCTGCGGAGACCGAAACACAGAAGCTCAGCGTGACTGTTGAAAGACGGGGGAAGTGGACAAAGCAGCGAGACGCTCCGAGCAGTTTCCCCCCATCACCTTGTTTCCAAACTGCTGCACGTGGCTGGTGTTGGTGTGGCTCCTCACGATCTTGAACTGTTTCTGCAGCGTCTCTTTGGTCAGGTCCTCCTGCGGGCGCAAAGTTGGCAAACGGCAGACGATGAAGGGGAGAAATTCACCCCAGGTGGAGGAGGTTGAGTGGAACTTTTCCAACCCACCGCATCAGAGTCCTCCATCCAGTTCACGCTGTACAGGTCTCCCAGGTACGTGCCCCTCTTCTCGTCGTAGTAACAGGCGTAGGACGACTCGTGAGAGTTGGCAGCAGTGGTGGCGTAGACTGGACCAAGCAAAGCACAACTAGAGCTTAGTCAAAATGAAACAGGATACATGGCCTTCCTCTTTAAGATGTGTAGAAAGATCAATTAAAAAAAAGAAGACTTTGAGCAAAAAAATAAATAAAAATGAAATGGGATAAACGGTGATAGTGTTGCAGAGAATGACCTGGCGTTATACACCTGCACTATAACAGGTTGTGTTAGGATTGTCACATGATGCTGAGCCCACCAGAAAGTAGCAGCGCTCACAAAGTACTGGCCAGCAAAACAAAGTCACAAACTGGCCAATAAAAAAAAGGCACAACCCGAAAAACCAGGTGTTTCCTGGTGGAGCTGTGGTTCTCGGTTGTTTATTTTCTCTGAAGCATCCAATGAGGGGGGCGGGAGGAGTCACGAGTCCGGAGGAAAGGTCCAGGTCGTGTTGTTGAGCTTTCGTACTGATCTCCTCTGCTCTCTCACCTTTTCCTGCCAACCCTCGGCCAACCTAAAGCTCAACTCACCGTCGACGTTGTTGGGCAGATTTTCCATCATCGACCCAGACTCGCACGCCTCGATGTAGAAAACCATCTGTGTGATGGGGAGGTGACGAAAGGAAAAACCAGAAGCAGGGTCAGTGACTTTACATGCAGCACATTTCCCATAGAGAGATCAACGAGAAGTTCTGCCACGCACCCGTTTGTATTTCTTTTGCTGGTACATGTACTGGATGGTGTCCTGAAGGTCTTTCACCTCCAGCTGCAGGGGAACAAAAGGAAATGCTTCCATTTTAAAGCGTCTGATTCGGGTAAATAAACACTCCCAGCACATCCCAGTGGAATGCATCATCTACACCACCAAGACACAGCAACAGAAAGCAGCATGAGCAGTTCTACAAGTAAATACATATCTACATTTATTAATTTGCATATTTTATACCAGCAAAACACAAAAACAAAATGTACCTTTGAAAAAAAAGCTTCAGACCAATTTTTTTGGGGGAAACTCCAACGTCTATTTATCTGCTAAGTCAAGAGTGAATCAGATTCCTTCTTTAATCAAAAGTCCGATGGAGTTCACGAGCTGTTGTGTGTCTTGTGCCAACAAGTTGAAAGGGACAATATCTCAATCTCCCTCAACTGCGCCGATACGCTGCTCACGAATGCCAAAACATCTGAAAGAACGAGTTCAGCAGCTTCCGCCCGCTTCAAGTTTCTATCGTCCTGGTTTAGTTCCAGGGCGCTGATGGAGAAGCAGAACTGGTGCTCACGTCACCGTTGGGGAAAGCCAGAATTCCGGGCGCTCCGTGGTCAGTGAAGTACACAAACACGTTGTCGTTGGGACCGCTGCCAAATCAAAGACAGGAATGTTTAAAGAGGGACTAATATTTCCACCAGCCAGGTGGTGTGTGGAACTTTTTTCTGTGTGTGTGGTTTTTTTTTCACTCACCTCTTCAGCACCTTTCCAGAGCCGCCTTTGACTGCTGAGGCATCGCCCTTCAGCACAGCCAGGAAGTTCTCCGGGGTCACGTCCTGCGGGGGGTGGGGGGGGGGCAACAACATACTGGTCAGAAATCTAAACAAGCCGGGTTGTTGACACTACTGCAAAACATCTATGTTTCTTTAATTCATCATTTGTCACACACGTCCTTGGTGTAGTCTTTGGGAACGCCGTGGTAAACGTCGCTGCCGTTGGGCCTGTTGATAACGATTCCCTGGGTGGGGTTCCTGAGCGGGCAAAAAAAACAAAAAAAAAACAAGAAGTAGGATTCAGATTTGTAGAGTGGAAGTGAAAAAAAAAAAAGCAGACAGACATTTTTGAATTAATAACCAGAGAGCAGATTGATACTGGGAACACTTTCTGTTCAACCCAGAGTAACAATTGGGTCCTAACTGCGAGTGTATCAAAAGTCTAGTTTAAAAAAAACCTGAAGCTAATTGTTTAGTGCAGGGAAAGTCCTCTGTGTATGGCTGAAAATACAAATACATTCAAAACTAAAAACCTGCTATCAGTAGGATCAGTCATCGACCATCACAACTGACATTCGTCTGACCTACATTAGGCTGGGAACGAGTTAAACTTTAACCATCAATGTTGCATAACTTCTCTATAAACTCAAACTTCCACATGGCATGAGATGGCAAAACACTCAGCCTTCAGCCTTTTACCTTTGTCATTACTGTTAGACGAACTACTGCCGATAAAACAAGCCTAATGACTGTGAAAACATTCACGAGGGGAATTTATGACGCACAAATTCAGCAACCAACAACACAGCTCTATGTAGAACTACAGATACGAGGAAAACTCTTTAGATTTCTTTTTTTTTTTTTACAACATGATTGACATGGAGTGGCAACTGTCGCCAGTTGAAGGTCTGATTAAACTAATTTAAAACAGTAAAATTTTCCTCCACAACTGCTCTCCTTGTGTCACAAACAGTAACACAACTCCAAGCGGCGCACTAAAATTAGCTCCTTGTGACTTCACTCAGTCGCTCTCTCAAGCTCAATAGATTCTGCAGTGATGAAGCCCAGGGGCCAATGTACCTTCTGATACAAACTACCATGATAGTACTGCAACTTGCAGTGGAACAAGTATAGTGGAAGTCCAAAAATAATCTCAGGCACTTTAATCAGCAAATAGATTTGCATCCCCTGACATGTGACAACTAGAAGCACTTAAATAACTTTTTAGATGGGAACTGAAAAGCGTGACTAAGGTGTGTGGCACTGTCGTGTGGGGGAAATGAAACTGAACTCACTCCTCGTTCGTGGCCAGGTCATCGTACATCATGACCACAATCTGCTCGTCTGGGATGCCGTTCTTGTGGACGATCTGGTAGGCATGGCACACATCGGCCTGGGGGACGGGTGGAAAGAGAGAGGGCACAAACTGAGACTGCTGCTCGGTGTTTCACCAGGAGGAGAGCCGCGACAGTGGCCGTCGAGATAATGGGTGTCAGATGGCCGATCGTAGGCGAACAGGTGCCCAGCCGCCAAGTCGCTGGCACCCGCTGGTGAAGACCAGTAGCGTCAGGACGTCTCACCTGGTGCCTGTAGTTGTACCAGCCGTTGGACCCAGCGACCAGAACCACCCAGTTCTTCCCACCACGCTCCTCCTGGGTGGGGAAGGCGCTCAGCAGCCCGAAGCAGAGCCCGAACAGGGCGAGGAAGAGCGGCTTCGACATGTCCCACAACCGGGCGGTGGAGACCTGCACGGACGGCGAGGAGAAACTGAAGATATGAAATAAAAGGAGGCGTACGAGGGCGTGTCTTCAGTGAAGGAATGGCCAACGTCTGATATATTTGTATGTATCTTTTCTTGGTTTTAAATACCGTACACATGTCACGTGACTGTCCCTCCTATCATGTGACGAATGTCGAAACCAGCTAGCTAGACTGTAGCACAACAAGCTAAGGCAGGCAGTTAGTTTACCGGTTTCCCCCAGCCCCGACAGAACACCAAAAGATGATTCCGAGTCATATCCAGCTGCTTGTAAAACATAAACTTGTTTTTGTTTTTTGTTTTTTTGGGGAAAAAAAAGTTTTACCTTTTCTTTGGTTTGAGGAGTAACGGTGACGGCAGCGACGTTCCAACAACAGCTCGCACAGGAGCCGACCAGATATTTATTGGGAACGATGTAGAAGGGAGGGGGAGTTGTTGGGAATTCTCTCGCGGCAGCCAATCAAGGGAGAGCATGAGGGGCGGGGCGGGGCTTCACTGCACAGTCATGTGGTTTTCCGGCAACATGCATGAACGTGTTTAACGCTGTTAAAGTGAATAATCAGAATTTGCCACGATGACGTTTCCGGAAAATCAAGATACAGTTGTTGTTTTTAGATGATATGTTTTTGCGACGGTTCCCCAAGGCAATGCAATTGCAAAAGCCATGCACTAAGAAGCAACTTCATTTATACATTTTTAATAACTTTTTTTTTTTTTTAAATCAGTGCTGTCCTTTCCCTTTCTCCAATTGTAATATCAACATGATTATGTATTATTAAAAAAAAATACATGCACGTACATATTTAACAATTTCTAAAACACACTTTTTAAGACGAGGCACATCTTGTGGTTTGTTTTGCAATTTCTTGTGTCCTGTGACCGCAGTAACAGTAAACATGTCATATGATTGCCATATCAACCAGTAGGTATCCCATAAAGCCGTCTGCGACACCACCTTCGGATCACAAGATCCCTTTTCCGTCTTTCATGCATTTTTTTTTTTTAAAGATTACTAAACGAGGTCAGTCTTTAAAGAATTAAGGTTGGTGAGTAAAAAAAAATAATTTTGCATCAACAAACAATGAGAAAATGTCAGAAATAAATCAAACTTTTATTTCTTCATATAGAAAAGAATTAAGTTAAATAGTGAAACAGTCCATCAAAAATTCGGCATCTTGTTTTCAACCAGTGGTCCTTGATACATTAACCTTTGTCCAAAAATGAAAAAAAAGAGGATGTAACAAAGTGTAAATACCATGTTCACAGTAATAAATATTGAAAACAAAATTTTTTATACAATGACAATTTATATTTATATATATATTTGTGTAAATATATATATGTAGAGATATAATCATATACAGTAAAAATTTATTTTCAAGTTTATCAAACAAAAAATAGTCAAATACAAACAGCTGAAAACAGAAACGACGATTGCATTTTCATTCCCAAGGCATCTGTAACCATGGCCATTCAGAGTCTGTAATAAATAAAAGGTGATATTACCTAGAGTGTAGTGCAGCGCTGTAAATAAAAAAAAAAAATCCTAAAATTATAGTGCAAGTTTTTTTTTTCTTTGCGCAAACGTAATCTTGCAAACTTTGAAAGTAATCCAAACGGAATGACAACAACGGCAAGAGAGGAGTCAGTATGAGCACCGCACCGCAAACCCCTCTGTTGTCTTGGCAGCAATTAAATAACAAAAGCTTTGACGTGTGTGTGAAACCATGGCAGATATTCTTTACCAGGTTTGTTTTGGCAAATAATTCAAGGACAATCAGAAAGAAAACACACACAAAGTAGAGAAAAACAACAACAACAAAATCCCCACACATTCTTTTACACTCAACTCTGTCATAACTGCCGACAAAAATAGCCGATGAAATGCATAGAAATGAATGACCAGTAGCAAAAATTAAAGTTAAGATTTTTTTTTTTTTTTCCTCAACTGTCATGCAGCATTTCGGAGACGCAAAGCAAGGCAGATGCGATGGATGTGTGTGGATGCAGTAAAGGATGTGGGATTCATGTCACGTCTGCCTCTGCTCGCACTTTTCCCTGGCTTCCTTTCCCCCTTAGTGATAAGGAACGGGGGAGGGGGGAGAGCTCCCACTTCCTGTTTGTCTGCAGACTCCAGGCTGTCACCTTCATCGTTGCACAGGCGTCTGTTGTCGTGTGTGTGTGTGTGTGTGTGTGTGCGTGTGTGTGTGTGTGCGTGCGCCTGCTCGTCTCAAACCTCGGCGCCCAGCTCTATGACCCCAGTCTCAATAATGGGCACTAGCTTATCTTCCACCTGTACCAGCAGGATGGTCTTGTCGATATGGGAGCGACAGGCTGCGTCGCGGCTACAAGGCACCCACCGGTGAATCACCTGCAGGGGGCAGTAGAGGAGGCAGCCGATTACGTTTATGCAGCTTTTCAAATCACACACGCCCACACTCACAGGAGTACAAAGGTCATTCTGCAGACGTCTGAGGCAGCGAGAGTTAACAGACTGTAATCATCAACACCGTCGGGTTACGTCACTTTATTATTATTTGGGTCAAAATGGTCACAGTCCGCCGTTGCAGGTACATGACGCAGTGACACTAGCAATGTTTACATGGACATGAATAATCGGCCCAATCAGATTAACAATGCTTCATGTAAACTCACAATGCGATGCGTCCATGTTACGCACCCATTCAGATACTGATCCGGAAATGTGAGGGGCACAAAGAGTGAACCGGCCGAGGACGTGCAGAAAACGCGGCATCTGATTACAACACAGGCGGAAGTGAAGGTTCTACTACGACTACTTCCAGAAAATCAGACAACTCCACGCAGGCCCAAATGATTTATTCTGATTAAACACGTGGTGCACGTATACGCGCGTCATGATCGCATCATTTTATTCAGTGTCCATGTAAACAGTGGATTTGGTATTTACCATCAACCAAAGTTTGGATTGGACACAGCTACTGTGACCTTGGAGCGGTGAGCCCATCATTCTTTGCATTTCTGATTCTCAAGTTCACTATGAAATCAGACACGAAAGCATTTTAATTTTCCCGTCTTGCAAAGCGAGTAAAAGGAAAAGTTTACAGACTAGAAGTAAGACACACCTGCGCCACTTTATGGCACCGCGTCCAAAGTTTAATTTTACGCTTAGTATTAATAATAAGACACTGAACGCACCTGCATGCATCCATGCACGCATCCTGGACAAAGTGTTGTGACATGTCCTGGTTTTTACTGTTCAAAGGGCTCCAGAACATGCAAACGACTGACGTTTTCAAGGGGTGCGGTTAAAGACTTACATGTCCTTCCATGCCCTCTAGGGGGCTCCAGTCCCTCCAGCAGGTCCGACCTGCCTTCAGTCTCAAGGCCTCGTCGGGCCACTGCAGCTCCTTCCGCTTGGACAGGTTGATGTTCTCCAGCACGTGACTGACGTCCACAATCTAACGGTGAAACCAAAGTGACGTCAGTGCCAATAGACCTTAAAGGGACTGTTAGCTCTAAGTCAGGGATGGGCAAACTATGGCCCGGGGGCCTTATGCAGGCCATTAAGCCTTTTAATCTGGCCCATCGAACTTAGGTTAATAATAAATAAAAAAGCTGTATTTCATCTATACGTCATTGTTTTAATAGTCATTTCAATAAAGAGCTAAATACCCACACATTTTCTCGGAACAGTTTTGCTCATTTTCAATTGACATTAAAGCGTTTTCTACACATCTCATGATATATTTTTTTTCTCCTACGAGGTGGGTCACCAAAACACTCCACATCCATCTGCTGCTGCTCCGGCCTCCTCTGTCACATTTTAGAATCCACTGTGGCCCACCAGTCAAAAAGTTTGCCACACCCCTGCTCAAAGTACTTTGATGCCCCTTTTCTACTTCAACAACAACGCTATAACATTTTTTTTTTTTTGAGAAATCTGGAAATGCTGCAGCACCGTCGCCCCCACACCCACCTGGACTCTGTAGGAGATGTCATCCCTGCGCACACTGGAGAAGGTGGGGTTGTGCTGCTGCGGGTGGTGGTGGTGATGGTGGTGATGGGCGTGGGGGTGCGGGGGGTGGTGGTGGTGGTGGTGGTGCTGGCTGAGGGGGTCGGTCACGGTGCAGCACAGGCCGTCGTTGCCCAGGAGACCCACCAGTGTGTGGCGCTTGCAGGGCGGGATGCTGTGGCTGGAGAGGGACGAGGAGGGGCCGGCGGGGTCGGAGGTGGAGCCCAGGCGGAGCTGCAGGGTGGTGGGGACGGCGCGCAGGGACAGCTGGCTGGTGGAGGAGCGGCGGCACGGCTCCAGGCCCGTGGCCGACGTGCGCAGGGAGGAGTGGCGGCTGCTGCCGTAGCGGTAGGACGACGACTGGCTGGCCACCGAGGCCCGAGCGGGAGAGTGCCGCACCAGGCCAGACTGGACAGACTGGGAACTCTGGCTGGTGCCTGGTGCACAGCGGAGAATGGAAGAGAATATGACGTTTTAATAAAAAACAATAAAATTAAACGCAGTACAAGTTGGACATTTGCAAGGAAATGTCGTGGGAGAGAAAGTCATAAACAGCCTTGTCTATTAAAAATAGACAAGGCCAAAAATCTCCCATCATGTGCTGCCTGAGAAAACCTTGTTGACATGGTTACATCATCACCCGTTAACATGCCGAGAGAATAGTTTAACATTGTTTATTGTTTATTATGGATCCCCATTAGTCATCACCGTAGTGAAGACTTCAGGAAACTATGTGACATAAAGGGCCGTTTGGTTCAGATTTATATTGACAAGCGACCTTGTTATGACTCGGCAGAACATATTGAGGCCATTTCTTTGGTTGTGTGTTTAGTTGTGTTTCACTGCAGGCTAAGTGTTGGAGCCAAAATATGTATGTATTTTCTTTCCTTATTTCTGATTTACCGCTATTGTTATTTAATTCATTTACTATGGACCAAATAATTGATCGAACATTTGCAATAAGTGTTTTTGAGATGTTATGAATTTTGGCGGCACTGCGTGGGCGCTGCTCACCCAGACTGTGCGGCTGGTAGGAGTGCGAGTGGCCGTGCGTGGAGGTTCCCCCCTGCGACACGGAGCTCTGCTGGGAGTCGCCCCCCGTCCCGTTGCCGCTGCCGCAGGACAGCCCCCCTGCGTCCGAGTCCTCGATGTTCCCTCCGCTGTTGCAGCCGGCGCCGCAGCCTTTGCGCAACCTGCGGTGTGAGGAAGAAGAAGAAAGAGGAGGAGGAGAAGGTGATGAAGGAGAAGAAGAAGAAGGAGAAGGAGGAGAGGAAGGAGAAGAAGCCTTTATTAATCCTACATTGGGGAAATTTGCATAATTAAAGCAACAATACAATACAAAAAAGAATGGAGATTGAATTGATTAAAAGAAATAAGGAAATAAAATAGAATAAAAATAAAAATATTTATAGGATAAAATATTTTATGCTTAACAGGGAACAAAGGGCAATCAAAAACAAGATATTTACAAGATATTGACAGCTGGATTACTTCCAAATTATGTACATAATATTCACATAAATGTTTTATTGCACCTTGATAAAGTGTAAGTGTGTGAGAGGATGAGAAGATTATTTTACTGAGTGCGGTAAAATTGAAAAAACAGGGATTTTTCCCAGACAAGTTCGGAGTTCCTCTCCTTCCGGCCATGAACCGCGGACGGGGCTGCGCGCACCTGTGCCAGGTGCTGACCACGAAGTTGCGGATGTTGCCCATGCTGATGGGGCCCCCCAGCACGTGGCCCAGCTGCGGGTGCGAGTTGCAGTAGGAGGTGGTGAGCGGCGACACGTAGATGGGGTAGCCGATGGGCTGGTCGCACGACGAGTTGATCATGTTCCGCAGGGCCTGCTTGGCGTTCTGGATGCTGCCGCGCTCGGGGTTCCTGTTCCTCAGGAACACCAGCTCCTGCTGCTGCCCCGCCCACAGGCCTCGCACGCACTCTTTATTAACCTGCGAGCGCGGCGGAGGGGGAGATCTCATTAAAACGCCGTGGAAATAGCCTCGGCCCGGGGAATACTGACTCTAAATCTGCTCCGGCTGCTCACCTTGATGACGCGGAAGCTGAGGTAGCGCCGGTTGAGCATGATGATCTTGTACTCGTTGGTCCCCTCGTCGAGGACGTGGCGCAGGGCGAGCAGCGACGGGGAGTTGGACAGCACGGCGCTCCTCCAGGCCGGGTCGCCCTCGTGTGCGATGACCAGGTTCTGCTGGTGGTTGGCGATGGCTTCGAAGAGCACCGTCGGCTCCTCGTACTCGTCCGGCGACGTGAAATGATCCTGAAGGGAACGTGGGGGGGGGGTCAGGCGCTGTTTCACACGGCGGGAAGTCGGTGGGGCGGAGACGCTCACCTGGTGCAGCTTGAGGGACATCCTGATTCCGGGAACCACGACTTTCCTGAGCAGCTCCATGTCTGCGAAGATCCACTCGTCTCGGACTGACGAGATGCGGAAGTCTCCCTTGAATAACGCGTGAAGGCCGTAGAGGAAGGACTCCAGGTTGCTGTGACGGGGAAATGCAGTCGGGTCGTTCAAGTGAAGGGTTAAAGGGTGCAAACTAAAAGCAAAAATGTTGCCCAGCTTACCCTTGGAAAGAATGACATATATATATAAGTCAAGGCAACAACAATTCAAAACGATTTGGGGACCCTTTATTGACTTTATTAAGGAGTTTGATGTTTCTGATGTCTTCAATAAATTCATAAACTTCAAATAAGAAGCTATGTTCTCGAAAGGTATGTTATTATGTTAAAATAAAACATTTCAGCATGCAAGTCAGCAGTGATGGGCCTCAGACCAGCCAGCCTGCTTCCGTTGGTGCTCACGCAGCCTGTAAATCACCTGGACATGTGATGGGCTGCTGTTCCCAGAGCTCTCCGTCCCAGCACGCATAGGCCAAAGCACAGCAGCACCAGAGCCGAGTCTTTATCACTGTCCAGCGGCTGCAGTGGAGTGGAAAAAACAACCATCAGCTCGGCCGCCCATGCAAAATGCAACATCTCCAAACGAATGTCCGAGCAGTTGCTCTTGTTGTTGTTGTTGTTGTTGATGATGATGATGGACGGGTGTGGCACACATCACTTTCTGCTCTGGTTTTATTTAGATCCAGGTCTTTATTTTTCATCGCATCTTAAGTGGAGCCACCCAGTATCGTCGATCGATCAGAAAACCGAGCAGCCCCCCAGAAAACAGCAGATCAGCAATAACAGAGGGTAAATTGGTCCTAAAGGCTCCTTGTGACATCACAAAGGTCTACTTTCCAGACAGTGGAAAGTGAATCAAGCGATGTACTTTCCTCACTTAAATTGTCATAAATTGTTGTTTTTTTGATGTGAATTTACACAAAAACTGGACCTTGAACACATCGTCAAGCCGGACTCTAAACTTCCTGGAAGAACGGGCGTTACCTTGGCTCTCCGTGAGTTGCAGTACTGAATCCAGCCCAGGTAGACGCCGCAGAAGCTGTCCCTGGAGATGCCCGCCAGCCGGTGGTCGTAGTCCTCGTCGATGTTGGGGTTGAAGGTGGGATCCAGGTCCACGTAGTTCCTCTCCGCGCAGGCCCGCAGGCCCTCCTTCATGGTCTCGTTGGCCAGCCACTCCTCCAGTTTGGCCGAGGCGATCACGTAGTAAATGATGCCCTGGCGTCGGGAGGATAAACGATGCAGTTAGACTCGCCTGTCGAACACTCACGTTTCCAAAGTCGCAGCTCATCCTCCTCGGCTGACCTTGACGTAGTAGGTGGTGAGGATGCGCCGCAGGTCGAACACCTGCAGCATGGAGGCGGCGCTGTTGTCGGTGATGCTGTAGCCCTCCAGCACGTACTTGGTGACCAGCACCTCCCAGGCCAGCCAGCGCTGTCCGAAAGCGGCGTTGAAGGACAGGATGTGAGGCAGGTGACCCGGCTCGCAGCAGCAGCAGCCCTCGTCCTCCTCCACCCCCTCGGTGATGGCCTCCACCTCCCGCTGCTGGCAGTAGGTCCCTGCAGGAGATACAAGAGGTGCAAATTAGCAGCAGGTTTGACGTGCAGCTGAACTTCCTGAAGGCCTGCTGACAGAGTACGCACAGGTGCGTGAGATAAGAAGATAAAGCACGGCTGTGGCGATAATGCTGGCTTGTGGCTTTCCTTTCCGAGAAGAATTCTTATCCTTGAAGATCTGGAATGTTTTTTTTCCTCAGTTTGGGGGCTTAAGTCAAACCTGTTCAAAAGTGCAGATGGTTGGATTGCGTGTTTAACCACTGCTGTTTTTTGGACGAGTTCAGAACCTTGTACAGCAGCTGGATCGGCTCTGTGATCATCATCATCATCATCATCATCATCACCTCTCCAACTTCTAATAAAGAGTGTGTTTCAATCCGCCTTAAAATGAGCTGATTGACAATTAGCTTCCTTTACAGCATAGGTGTCAAGCTATGGCCCGCGGGCCAAATTTGGCCCACGGTGTCATTATATTTGGACCGCGAGGCGATTCCGCCGGTATTTCATAGCACATGTATTGCTAATACTACAAATCCCAGAATGCTCTACTGGTATTTTGATGCGTCAACCAGAACAGGACACTCATTGAACGATATTATTATGACTTAATTGGTTTATTGTTGTTTTTTTATTTTTAAATGTATAATCAGCCCGTAGAAAGAGGTGGCTGTTGAAATTTAAATCAGAAGGCTGTAAATAAAGAAAGAGGTTTACGATTTTAATCATTTCAATGTGTTTTTTTAAAATTTGAAATTCGATTTTGCATGTGTGCAATATGAAGACTAAAGCAAAGTGCTTCGGAATAAGGAGGAAGATTTTTTGTTTAATTAATATCAATGCTAGCCTGCTACTTTGTCCAAGTCTTACATTTTGGCCGCACTGTGTATTTGAGTTTGACATAGCTGCTGTACAGGTAATTAAAAAAAAAAATCATTTGAATTTAAAGCACATAGAAAGCATTATATACTTGAAATATGAGTGAAGGTTTGCGCATATTATGACGTGAACGATGCAGTTATTTCAGTCTCGCCGCCGACACCGGACCCCCTCACCTCGGAACTCCAGCCCACGCAGCTGGAAGGTGACCAGGCCGTTGCCGATCTCGATGAGGTGCACCAGAGCGTTCAGGTAGTCGGAGGCCAGGATGAAACAGTCCCCCGTGCTAAAGTTGCCCCACCGGCCGAGCAGCAGGTCTCCACACAGGCTGTGCTGCAGGGAGCGAGTCAGGTGCTCGTAGAAGATGGAGTTTAGGTTGTTGTCGTCGGAGCCTAATGGAGGGACAAGTGGCGGTAGAGGGAAAAGCGGAGCAGACGTCACGTTAATTCCCTAAAAGTCTGATGATCAACGACACTTGACTGATCATTTGAGGTCATCTATGAATAAATAAATTCCTTATTTGAGGTTATTTGCTCACCAGGGTTCCTGTCCAGCTGAGAGGCCAGTCGAGTGTTGGAGTGGTCCACCCTCTTGGTGCTGCACAAAAAAATCCATATTTGTTCTGAGTTACTCGAATTACCATGCATTCTACTTGTATTAATTACCCTTTGGACTGATACATGCTATATAATTCTCTTTTTTTTAAATTCTGACTTGGACATTCTTTTTTTTAATAGATTTAATAGTTTATATCACTGCATATACATTTGTACATATCCTGCCACACCCCTGTAATGACCTGGTAACTGCATTTACTGTCATAATCTATTTGAAAAACAATCTTTAATAAACATATTTGGATGAAAAAAAAATACTGAGAATCAACATATTCAACAGCATTTTGTGCAACAACCAATTCTTTCCCTCCCCTCCCCCCCTTACTTGTAGTCTCTCTCCCAGAACTTGACGGGTCGGACGTAGGAGGTGATGAAGATGGCGCTGCCCAGGAAGGGATTGAGGGGGGTGGAGAAGACAGCGGAGACGACAGCCTGGACAAACAGCATGGCAGAGTCTGGAGGGGGCGCGGGTCAAGGAGAAGACATCACGCTACTCTTGGGCTGCGTTCAGACTGCGGGCGAATCTGATTCAGATCAGATTCCTTCTCAAATTTAGCAAGTGTCCAAATGGGATGTGGCTCTGTTCACACTGGGCCACACTGTCGACTGATCTGACAGGCGGCTGTAGCAACGACGTCGGACCCGAGGCGTCGTCCAGTGTGTGTGTGTCTGCTTGGAGCGGTCCAGACTGAGACGCATCTGTCCAAATCCGATTTGACACAACCTCCCGAATGTGGTGTCAATCCGTTTTGCAAAAATCAGATTTCATGTGATTTGTGACTGTTCAGACTACAAAACAGGCATCCGGTTTCACTCTGGATGGGCTGAAAATCTGATTTTTGTCCTGCAGTCTGAATGTGGCTTAAGTGTTTTCTGTATTTGTACAAGATTGTGGGACCAAGAGCAAGAAAAAACCTGGACTTTTTCACTGCGCGCCGGCTTGACGATCACTAATGACGGGTTGCTGGTTTTACAGCGGCGCTTTCCAGCAAAGTGATGACTCAGGGTACAGTGAACGCACTCGCACACACACATAAAAAAAAAAGGATACGAGGCACAGCGAAAGGCTGCGCAAAGGCGTGGAAGGCTGAGCCCCATGTGATCTGCCAGGGGGCGATGTAGGTGTAGACAAAGTGCAGCTTGTAGAACAACTCCCACATCTGCCAGAGGAAAAAAAGTGTGATGCAACGAAAACGACAGACAAAAAGAAAAACCTTCATAAAAAGCAAAAGTTTTCCAATTAAAAAGAAATCATGAATTATTCAGTGACGATGATTATGGATGAGGCTAGCAGCTCCTCTCACCTTGCTGAAGACGATGGACATGACGAAGAGGTCGAGCAGCAGCGTCTCCGACAGGTGGCGGTAGTCGAAGGTGAAGAAGAGGACGGTGAAGAGGATGGTGATGTACTGGTAGGTGGGGCTGCTGTAGGAGGAGCGTAGCAGCTTCAGGCCCGCCACCGTGATCATGAGCGCGCCGACCCTGAGGGGGGCGGAGTCAGACAGACAGGCGTGACGTGAGTGCAGGCCCGGGACAGCGGATCGTGCGGACCATGAGGCGGAGTTGAGAGCTCTCACTCTGTGTCCAGTCTCCTCGGACTGGCCAGCTCCCGGGCGCTGCCGCTCAGCTCGTTGAGGATGACGAGCGGGTAGAGGACGTTCTTCTCCACAAACAGCAGCCACACGTGCAGCTTCTCGAACCACATCACGTGGGCCGCGTCTGGATGGATGAACAATTAACGTCAGCTCGGCATTAAAAAACAAAACGAAACATTGTGAGGTCCAGCGTGTAGAATTTGGCTTGATTTATGATTTTGGTATTGGTAAAAGCTTAACATACTGCCCATAAATACATTAATTAAAGTGTTTTGAAGTGTAAATAGGCTATGACTGACATAAAGTAAACTATATTGATAGTACAATAAAAAGCACTTTAGTTTTCCTGCCCTTAGAATGGTTCTCATATATATAAGAATATCTTGCTCCTAGTTAGCTGCCATTATTTCAGGGAGCCCAGTATTTAAGGCAGCCCGCCTGACAGTGCTCTATATACGAAATGCGCCATCAGGCGGGCTTCCTGAAAAATGTCCCAAACTGGACCTTTAAAAGGGTCCACATCGCACTCTACTCGACTCACCTCTGACTTCAAACTGATAGTACTCCTTGGTTTTGAGCAGTGGGTGGGAGAAGCAGTACCAGGGCAGCTGCTTGCGGACCTGAGGCAGCAGGTAGTGCGTGAGCAGCCCCACTGCGCCCAGCAGACCATACAGGACGTAGCTGAGGAAGGGCTGCGGGACACAAACGGCCGACACTCGTTATTCCTTCAGTTTCCCCTCGGCGGCCCCGGACATCAACAACAGTGATTCTGCTCTTTGCCCCCTGCGCTCGACATTTGACTGTTGGCCGAACCTGCAGTGCGATGAACACCGTGCTGACGTGGATGGCGAAGTAGAGGACGGCGATGACCACGCAGACGATGAGGTCGGACTGCAGACGCTCGTTCTGCACGTGAGGTTAGAGACGGTGTTCAGTTTAGCAGCGATGTGAAGTGTCAACAGGCGTGTTTGCACGTGATCTCTGACGCAGACTCACCACAGAGGCCCTGAGCTTCTCGGGGAGGGGGTCCTGCACCTCCGACAGAGGGTCCTCCGGGTTCTTGTCCTTTATGTTGGGCAAAACCTTGGACTGGATCAGCGAGCTGCGAGGCAAGAGGAAGGCAGGGATGAGAAACATCCCAGCCGCAGCTCGTTCAAACACTGCGGCTCCGCTGAGGGTGATTTATCTCAGCGGGGGGGACGCGTAAGCTCTTGTTAACACTGCAGCCGCACTGAGAGGCTGCTTCAAACTGTCTGAGCCGCAGAGACCGTCAGCGCCGTGCATGAGGAGGACGTTGTTACATCTCAGCCTCTCTATTTTTATCTGTTAAAATCCAGATTGCAAAGTGTCGGGGAACTTTTCTGCTTCAACTTGCTGAAACACACAGCGCTGAGGATCCTCCCTCTGTGATGTCACAAAGGGAACCGACACGTGAAAGATCCAGCAGGCTGCAAACAAAGGGCTAAACAGGATTACTCTTATTTTCTTTTGTTCAGAGCAGTAAGTCAGGCTGTGAGAATGTTTCCTGCTTGGCAGTTTCCACTGTGACTCCAGTCTTCCTCAGAAGCATCATCAGTCCGACTGGACGGACTCTGATTGGTCGGCCAGCTGTTAAATGACACGTCAGCTGCACGTCGGATGACGCTTCTGAGGAAGCCTTGGAGTCACAGTCGAAACTGTCAAGCAGGAAACATCCTTATAAGCCTGACTTTACTGCTCTGAACAAAAGAAAATACCTGTAATCTCTCTTATTGTCTTCAAAATGAACATTTTTAGGGTAAACGGGGACGCTCTCTGGAGAGCCGTGACGCATCTTGGATATTTAATCGTGTGAATCCGATCCGCTTCCATCTGATACATATCAAAACACAGGGTGTGAACTCACAAGAGGACAGAGGGGTCGCTGCTCTGTCGGCTCAGGTGGTACGACACGGCCACCAAGAGGCCGCAGAACACAGAAAACAACACGGGGATGTGGTGAGGCTCCCAGGTCTCCTGAGAAACACAATCAAAAATATGACTTGTATTTTACTTTTGAAGAAAGTCAGAGTTTTACGTCCAATTAAATCAGCGAAACAATCAGGGAAAAGCTCTGCTTTGATCCCTAAGTCTGAAAACCAGTTGTGAGCAGTCGACGACAAGGTCGACCGTGGTCACGGTCTCACCTTCAGAGCTCCGTAGCAGAAGCCGTAGAGCAGAGCGACGGTGACGACACTGCGCAGGAAACTGTAGAGCGCCGACAGGAGGCTGGTGGAAGCTGCGACAGGGAGGAGAGGACGTCAGCTGTGAGGGGCTGCATGCAAATCAGCAGGTCACACACACACACACACACACACACACACACACACACACACACACACACACACACACGCGCACACACACACACACGCTGTCCGACTGCGTTGGAGGTCAACGTCGCTCACCGTTGCCGCCGAACATGTGGATGTCCAGCTGCTCGAAGAGGTACATGACAAAGGTGTTGACCTGCGGCAGCAGACCCACGAAGAAGATGATGGGGAAGCACAGCGTGAAGACTGCGAGGGGGACGAAGACATATCGTATATTGAGACTCAGCTGCACTCACGAGACTCTTGAAAATCAAGAGTCTGATTTGATCCGAAGACCAGAATTTGTGACTTGATGTGTAACATTAGCACATTTTCAGAGCCCCAGGTTGTCCAACATGTTTCACATGATGGGCCTTTAACGACAAATCCCTGATCATTTTGATTCCTCCACACGATATTTATCGCAATATTAAAGCAAATACAGTTGCTGTAGTTTCAATTTTCTTCCACTGAATAAAAAAAGACAGATACACACCTGTATTTTTAACATTGAAGACCAGTTTAATTTAGCGGCCACAATGTCGCAGCACTTTTGTCACAGCGACACCATGAAACTGACAATACGACTTGCGGTCTAGTTCACTATAAGAAGATTGGAATTGATTTATTATTCCCATTTGTTTTTACCCGCTATAAAAAGCTAATTTAATTGATTTTCGCGTCTCTCGTCATCGTCCGTGGGTCGACGTGACACGACGAAGATGCCCTCGGTGTGTGTCCGGGTGTTGCTGCACTCACCGATGACGAGGTCCCTGGCGGAGGCGAGCACCAGGGAGCTGGTGAGCGCGACGCCGTACAGGCTGAAGCGAGCCGACGCCGTCCTCAGGCTGCCGTAGTGCAGCAGCCAAATGAGGCCGCAGCACAGGCAGAAGTAGACCGGCCGGCTGTAGGCGATGATGCGGTTGTGACCCTGCGGCGACAGCGACGCCGTGTGTCAGAGAGCGTCGACACCGGACACTCAAGAACACCGGGAATAATGTTTCATTCTGACGATATCTCAACGGTTAAAACAAAAAACAAACAAAAAAAACTTTCACATTTTCTATACCACATCACAGATGGAAGAGTTTATCTCAGATAAAATCACATTAGATGTTTGGCACAGGTACAAACTAGGGATGCACTGATACCAATACAAGTATCTGGTATTGGTACCGATTCCGGGGGGTTGAGTATTCTACTCGTACTCATAAAATACATGCCGATACCATGACACCGATATCAGTTGTACATGTATGCGTATGACCATTTGGTTTAGTTTGTGTTTGTACTGCAGTGAAACTTGTGACAGTTGCTCATGTTCTAGAAAAACATGCTGAGGAATGTTGTTCCAATAACAGAACATCTGTGGGGGAAACAAAATAAGAAAACAAAGCAATTCCCTAATGTCTAATGGCCTTATCAAGTACTCTGGATCAGTGAGTACTGACATGCAAGTACTCCACTCCGTTCTAAGTGGAATCCATATAGCTGGTGTTCAACAGTTACTTAGGGTCTGCTCACAATATGGCTCGGACTGTGATGTTAATTGCGATGCTAGAAAAAGTAGCCCAATCATGGTCAGGAGTAAAGTGGATAGCAAACTGTGTAATTTCTCTCTGTCTGGCACTGTCCTCAAAGTATGTACCGAGGCTTGCCATGCGCAAGCAAATACACTCATTGGAAAGTTTGGCATGGGCTATGTACAAGTGAAGGCTACACTCTTGTGGCGTCGCTGTAGAAGGAGCAGTCTGCAGAAACTTGCTGTAGCATACACTGATGGGACGAGGCTGCTGCACAAGGTGCCGCGATGGAGCAGTGCGAGCCAACAGTTTGTCAGTGTCGGTGTGGACCATTGTGTCCTTAATAAAGTTTAATAGTAATAGTATCAGCACATCCCCATAGTACTATGAACTGTGACAGCGTCGAGTGGGCGGGGCCAAGACAAGTACGCCACTGCTGCGCATGTTTAAGCCCTGGGTGGGTGGGTGGAGTTGGTGGGAGGGGGGAGGGGGGGGAAGCTGTCCTCCTTTCTCGGCAAAAAGGGAGCCCTCGCACTTCACGCCGCCGCAATCAGATTAAACAGGACGGCTTTTTTTTTTTTTTTTTTTTTTTGCTGGGAAAATGTGTCAGCACTGCGACGAGCAGGGTGGGGGGGGACGTGGAGGTGAGATGAGGTGAAGGGGGGGAGGAAGGGGGACAACAGCGGGAGAGCGAGATGGAGGGGGTGGGGGCAGGGAGAGCTGAGCTGAACTCCAGCCGGCTATTTAAAGCTCGTGCCTGCAGCAGAAGTGGGAGGTGCATTAATAAAAGACGCCGCTTCAGAGCGGGCCGGCGAGGCAGGGGGAGGAGGACGGGGGTGTAGGAGGGGGCGGAAAAAAATAGCCAGGAAAAAAAAACATGGTTTTGAAAAAAAAGCACAGCAGAGAGAGAGAGAGAGAGAGAGAGAGAGAGAGAAAACAAAGCGGGGCGAACGGTGCGAGCCGGCGCGAGTTGAGGTGGCGGAGAGCTTGGAGGCCCAGAGGAGGAAGTGGGAGCGCTGACACTCACATGTCGGGGGGAGGACGAGTCCGGCTGAACACTCTGCAGAGAAAGACACACACAGTCACCATCACAACACAGCTCATGCGGTTTAATGCTAGTCACATGATAACACCCACTATCATGTGACTTCATATATAGCTGCTGTATTATGACTATTATTGCTGTATTATTACTATATTATTACTATATTATATATATTATATGTTAGATTAGAGTTTATATTATATTATATATTATATACAAATATACATTACATACATTTCAAAATCATGCAAACAATTATACTATACTGACTATTATGTTTATAATACTATACTGCACTATTGCACTATTATTACTACCACTACTACGATCATTCTTGTAATTTCACTGATGTTACCATGATTACTATCACTGTTGATACGTGACAAATGAAATCTTTTGAATCGTTCAATCGCCTGATGATTCAGGGAACAACGGCACCATGAGACTTTAATACTGTTGCACCTACTAATACTATCTAATAATAACAGAACACTGAGAGTACAGTCAGCCTCTAATGGGAAATACTGGATTGTGTGTGAAGCTGCTATATTCACCTTCAGTAGGGAATACTGGCAGCTGGCGATGACCAGGCAGAACTGAAAGACCCAGATGTCGGTGAAGAAGCCGTGGACCAGCAGCACTGAGCCCAGGAAGGCCACCAGGACGGCCAGCAGCACCGCCAGCACGTTCTCCAGCACCTCGCGGTTCCTGCCAGCCGACGGAGACAAACATGTACCACACGCACATCTAAGCAACCAGACTGGGGGAAAAAAAGGCCCTGGGTGCAAATCCACGGTCGCGGAGACGCCTCCCGGACCCTCACCTGTCAAACAGCGCCAGCAGTGTCAGCCGGTCGAAATGCAGGCCGACCCAGAGGAACGGCAGCAGCCACAGGCGGTAGTAGTGTCTGGCTTTGCCGGCGGCCGTGGCGGCAGCGGCGGCGGCGGCAGCGGGGTCGTCCGGGCCCAGCGGGCCGTCCTGCAGATCCGGGCTGAGATCTCCGTCGTGCTGCTCCAGCAGCTCCCGGTCCATCGTTAACAGGCGGTTCGCACGGATGTGGTGGAGGGATATCTGTCCAAACGGCCGGTTTAGTAGTTTTAAGTCTTAGGCAGCGGCACAGTTTTTTGTTTTTAAAAAAATGAAACAGCATTTAACAGAAGAAAGAAAGAGATACAGGATACAAGTGTTGGTGTATAATTGATTAAAAAGATCCATCTTGAGCAATTTGGCTGCTTCACAGCATAAAGAGCTACCACCGACTCAAACACTCAGAGCCATCTGGACGTACAAACGGTTAAAAAACCTGCACCAGCTGACTACATCCAGCTTTTTCCACTTCGACAACCCAAGAACACAGTAAATCTGTAAAGAGTGTTTGTGTAACACCAGAGGGAAGGCTTCACCAATCTCTTGGATGCTTTTTTTCTTTTTTTTTTCAACAAACATGGCCTGCAGCCTGCAGACTCGCAGAACTATTAATTTGTAATAATAAGTTTTTGATTACAGAAAGGAGGAAAGGCGTCTTGCACAAGAAACTAAAGCCAAGATCACTGCATGCATGTGTGTGTGTGTGTGTGTGTGTCAAAACAAATCCACAGACATGCAAGCAAAGGAGAGAAGGCAGCAGCGAGAGTCCCGCCCTCCCGGCTCACTGCTCGGCTACTCACCAGGTCATGCGGGTAGAAGCGAACTGAGGTAGAACTGGAGAGGTGGGAGTCGGTGTCCCTGCGGGCCATTAGACAAAACGAGCACAGCGATGAGCCCAAAGCCACAATTACTCCATTAAATGATGAGTCATTTCCTCGCGACCTCATAACTGATAACTGATCTAACGTCTGGTCTCAGTGCAACGAGGGGGCAAACAGAGTAGGAGTGGGCTAACGCTGACAGTGTCTGCCAGCTGTTGGGAGCAAAACCAACCAAAGTGAAACATCCGTATTTTGTTTGAACAGGAGAGAGGGAGAAAAAAAAAACCAGGAGTTGCTTGTGTGACACTAACCACACATTATTGGAGGCTCGTCTGGCTGCGGATTCGAAATTGCCCAGGCCCATGTGACAACCGCGGACCTCGTAGAGGGAGGGGGTGAGAGTTCCTGGAGGAGAAAGAAACAGAAGAGAGAAGAAAGAAAGAAAAATGGGGGAGGGAGAAATGGAAAATCTTGATTAAAGACTGATTATCCGCCTGTGGGAATCATTTGATTAAACCACAGAGTCACATGTTGGCAATGGGAGGGCGTCTGGAGCATGGCTGCGTTCAGTCAGTCTAATGGGATCATTTAGTTAATCTGCCTCTGTGAGCAAGTCATTCATTTCCTGGACAGCAGTCACGTCCCTCCGGCTGGACGTCGCCTGGCTGCTTCCTGTTTAGAGTGCTGCGGTGTCCACTGCATTTGTTACAGAGGGTGAAAACCTTTAATGTGGAAATCACACGCATTGGATAAGGAGCATTGTCTAGAGGAGAATCACAGCAGAAAAGTTTCTATTTTCTGTGTTCAATGGCTACAGTGTGTAGTGCATCACTATCATACCGCTGATCCATCCATTCATTTCCAATACCCGCTTGTTCCTGAACTCAGGGCCATAGGGGTCTGCTGGAGCCTCTCCCAGCAGGCCAAGGCTGGGTTCACCCTGGACAAGTCGCCAGTTCACCACAGGGCCACATAGAGACAAACGACCATTCGCTCACACACACACACACACACACACACACACACACACACACACACACACACACACACACACACACACACACACACACACCTATGGACAATTTAGAGTTTCCAATTCACCTCGTATGCATGTTTTTGGACTGTGGAAGGAAGCTGGAAGACCAGCAGAGAACCTCAGCAGAACACGCAAACTCCGCACAGAAAGGTCCCAGGCCGGGAATCGAACCCGCGACCTTCTTGCTGTGAGGCGGCGCTAACCACTGCGCCACCGTGCCACCGTAACGCTGATATTTTTTTTGCAATAATATGTCTCTGTTTTGTCAGCAAACTCGCCAAAAATGAGAAAAGTCCACCATTCACTTTTGGAAAGCAGGTCCTTGTGATGTCATAAAGGGTAATTTTTTTTCTCTCTCTCTCTTTCTGATCCCACCCATCCCCACCAGGTCCCTCTGAGACCACCATATAGAAACGCCAACAAAGCATCGATTTTTAACAGGAGTGTGCAAACAGGAGGTTAAATATGTCTGGAAATGCAGAGGGTTGCTTTGGATGATCCGAACAGTGAGGCCACCTCAGCGTAGACAAGGACAGAGAACAGTGAAGACCGAACAATGGGTCTGATAACAACAAAACATTTGGAAAGTTTAATGACCAAAAACGAAGTCCAACTGACGAGGGCAGCCTTCTGCAGAAATAAATTGGAGACGCAGCCACGTGCACGCGCACAGACACACGCGCGCGCGAGCGCACAATCTACTAATGTTCTCATAACAGCCGTCTCCTCTGGGCCCCATCAGCTGTAACCTATTTACCGGCGGTTCAGAGGAAGAGCAGAAGTCAAACCTCGCTCCGACTGAGCCGCCGTCGTCACTTCAGCTGCTCGGTGGAACGGCGCGCACTCGGTGTAAACAGCACGGGGTATGATGGGAGGGAGGCGTCGGGGGGGGAGCCCGTCCTAATCGTCTGTAACATCCAGACCGAGGTCACGCGTCGGATACAGACACGCACTCGCAGACAAAGAGAAATGGGGCGTGCATAATGTCGCAGGGCTTTGACGGACTGTGTCAGCGGGGACGACGGCGCCGCCGGCCTGCTTTTGACTGACGGCCTCGTTTACGTCTGTGGACAGCCTCTCCAGCCACCGAGGGCCGCCGCGGCAGCAACTTCTTTAGCACAGAATGACGGACCAGAGCCACACAGTAGGGCTGCAACTAACGAGTATTTCTGTTGTCGACTAATCTATCAAAATTTTTTTTTCTTCGATTAATCTTCTTTATTTTCACCACCTATTTTGGACTTCTGTTGAACTCAAATCTTCACACCTGTGTTTTGCGCATTGACAGCATACGACAAATACAATCAAAAATAATTACACACAAAACATTTTTGTGTGACATAGCTGTTATATTTTTCAACGTAAAATACCATAGGTATATTAATTCACTATTTAAAGGTTATATGCAATGTTTATTACAGTTAAATACCTTAAACAACTTAAATATCGAATTAATATGCCCTAAACAACACAGTTGATGAGTCATAAGTGAAAGAGTGACGCAATTCAATATAAACACTGGTATTGACAGGGGCTGTGATTCACTAATGACTGCCTCAAAAGACGCATTTATATCAGGGAACTGTCGTTCGCTAAGCTAGCTTCTTCCATGATTTTCCAACGTACGGAAAAACCCATGTATTTGCGTTATAGGCTGATGATAAGTGAACAAATAAGCGTGTATTTTAAAACATAACTACGAAGTATCTTTCCTCGACGTTATTTGTGAATTCCTCTCTGCGGTGCGTGACGATACAGCGACTGCGGGGTGTTGGCGTATCGCCGTAGCACCTAGCATGGAATGCTAGGTGAGCTTCGCAGAGTTTGGACCTAACGTGTTTCGCCGCTTCATTTTCTATGAAATAGTCCTAAACTTTGGAAACTTTGGGTCGGAGTTTCAAGTCTTTTCAGAGGAGAAGCCGGTCTTCTTCTCTGTTTTTTCTTTTTTTGCAGGGTGCAAACAACTAGCGACACCACTGTCAGCGGCCAGTACTGCACTGTAGATACAAACGAGCATGTAGCGGTCGAGTCCGCTCGTTCAGCAATTTACAATAATGATAACACTCGTTGTAAAAAGCAGGGGTGGGAGGGGATCCCAACACTGCCACATAACGGAGAATTGCAGGCGAAATTCCTTCATCGAGAGAAGAAAACAAAACCAAACTAAACAAAAAAATCTCCCCTCGTGTCTTCATACCAAAGTCATCCTGCAAGCTGGTGGCGCCAACGGTCGAAGCCTTGTCCTGAGAACCCTCCAGGTGTGTGCTTCCATTCCTGGCCAGCAGGGAGGCGCTTGTGCTGAGCACAGTCACCTGGGACGGGGTTCTGGAGGGCTGACTTTTCACCTGGGAGGAAGAAGGCTGGGAGGCCTGGCTGAGAGCCTCCTGAAGGCTGCGGGAGGAGACGGGGAGAAGTCGGGGAGGTGAGGAAGGTGAGACCAGACGGAGGACAGACATGCGGCAGGTCAGAGGTGAGGCGGGAGGCACGCGCCAGCTGGTCATAGTGGAGGTCTGCAGCAGCGGGAGCAGGTGCTGGACTTTGGCCTTTTTTAATCGACATTTTCACAGACGAATGATGATTTTCTGCATCCACAGTTGCGTTGCCAGCTGCAGCCTGACCTCCATTATGGCTCCAGCCGTGGGCGGGATCATGCACATGGAATGATTAGGACGTCTTTCTGGGGGACGCAAGATGTAAGAGTTTCAATGAAGATCTGCCGTTGGCTTTTGACGCCTAGCGGTGCAGGACGCTGGTTCGCAGAAACACCATCAGGTGGGGTTTAGGGCAACTGGCCATGTGAATAATTTCCAAGACCAGACA
The DNA here is from genome assembly GCF_046127955.1 of Nelusetta ayraudi. Taxonomy (NCBI): domain Eukaryota; kingdom Metazoa; phylum Chordata; class Actinopteri; order Tetraodontiformes; family Monacanthidae; genus Nelusetta; species Nelusetta ayraudi. The sequence continues at coordinate 1,707,503 of NW_027466065.1, forward strand.
GGGGCCAGACACCATTGCTGGTCAGCACCTCTGACGCAACTACACTCTGATTAAAATGATCAGGGAGGTCAGGACGTCTGGGCTTCTACTTTAAAAGAGCGTGTGAAGTGCAGGGACGGGCGAGGACGAGGGAGAACTGACGGCAGTGGGAACAATTTGGCGAGTTTATTGACCTCTGGCAGGCCGCGCACTTGTTTTCCTCGCTTAACATTTTTCAAGGCTCAGCACTTTGGAATGTGACCTTGCTTCATAGATGCAGCGTACAAAAAGGAAGTGTGCAGTAAGTCACACAGGGCTCAAGGAATCAAGGAACCAGTGGACAGCAGCTTAGAGCGTGTCTCCCTCGAGGGGCTCCAGGCTCGAGCGATCGGGCGCAAGTTGTCGAAAGCAGCCGCAACCCTGACGGTCCGATCAGAGCAGGCCAAGGACCACCGGTCATCAGTAGCGTCGGCTCACTGTCCACAGTGACGGCAGAGACTGAAACTCACAGCCGTCTGCACAAGGTCGAGGTTGTCAAAGTCAGAGCTGATGATTAAAGGTCCCTTTGTGTTTTTAACACTAATATGTGTCTGCAGCCTGTCAGTGAGAAGATTCTTGACTTTATTTCACGTTTCCATAAGAAAGATGAGCTAAAAAGACCTCCAAAGGCTGCAATCACAGGGCTAAATATATTGTTTTTCTGATTAAGCAATATATTTGTTAGGTATTTTTCTGGGGTGAAAAATGAAAGCTCTGAAAATACAATGTTCCAGGGAAAAACAATGATCTTTTGTTATTGATTAGTGCCAATAATTGTAATCAACTAATTCCTGTGGGTAAACCTTAACTTGATGGATTTCTTTTTTTTTTTATGCGTGTCCTTATGATGGCTGCTGGAAAGAGCCGAGCACCTTTTTTACGGAGCCAATCATCAGCCGTTGTGCGGAGATGAGATTTTGTCTCGGCCAAGCAGATTAGTCAGACTGTGTGTGTGTGTGTGTGTGTGTGTGTGTGTGTGTGTGTGTGTGTGACCTTGTGCCTTTGACTCTGTGAGTTCCAGATTCTTGGATGGGAGCTCAAAATGTGGACTTTAGCCAGATTAGATTGTGGGAAAACAGAGAGAAAAGAAGGAAGTCTGAAGAAACAAAGCCCCCCACCACTACCACCACCTCCACCCTGTCCGGCCCCCACCTGTCTGGCGGCGGAGCGGCATGCAGAAGTGCAGTAGACATAGACACGTGATGACAGGAAAGGTAGACAGGGAGGGGTTGAAAAAAAGAAAAGAGGGAAAGAGAGAAGAGCGCCACCTGGGTGACATGCTCACACCCGGTGGGATGCGCAGCGCCGAGCGCCGCCGTACCTGAGAGGAGATCCAATGAGGGAGGTGGGCGGGGTGGGGTTACTCCCTGCGTTGTGTCGCCGCCGCACCGCCTGCCGACGGAACGTGCTACGCTCGCGCCGAAAAATGACCGTCTCCTCACTTCCCGGGGCTGTCGTGGCGAGAGACATCACGGGCCAAGTCAGTCTCCCAGCCGGGTTTTTATTTTTCGTTGTTGTGAGGACACTTGCATGAGGTGATTTTGCAGAAAGAACATCGGCTCTCAGAAAGTCGCCTCCTGATGGAGACGCTCCCTGTTTCAGTGAGGTCACCAACCGGACCGGATCGCACCGGACCGGAACACCATCCGGTTCGAGCTCTGAACGTGTGAGTGAAGCCATGAAGAAATTAGATCTCTGCCGCGCACCTCTCTCTAGTCAAGACGCCACCCGGAGAAAAGGTCGCAGTGAATTTGTGGAGACGACCCCGAGAATGGAGGGCTGTGCGATTAACCGTTTTTTAGGACGAAATCGGATCCATTAGTCAAGACGATGTTTAAAAAAAGGAGAATCTTAAAATGGATTTTCCTCTCGCATGCTTCCGGGCTGTGCGCCTCGAGCAAAATGTGAAAGTTTAACGCTTTATCCATTCATCTGTCAAAATGACAGAAAAGCCTTTTATTTTTAAAGTGATGTTTGGTGAAAGACAGTTAAGGATGTCACTTTATCCACAGGGGGATTCATTTGTGTTTGGTACTTAAGTTTTCACTTTATTCCCAAATAAGGGAACATCATCTTGGTTTCTGAAGAACCTGTTCATTTTCAAGTGGAGTTTGGTGAAAGTGAGGTTCTTACTTCATTAATCCCAATTTTTCTTTAAAAATAGAGATAAAATATTTAAATCAATTTATTCCATTGTCTTTTGTAGTTTTGCCAAAAAAAAAAATCAAAATCGAAAAATCGAGTTTTCAGAGGAAAAAAGAAAAATCTGGATTTTATTTTTGTCCAAAATCGCCCAACCCTACATGAATATAAAAAAAAAGGAGTGAAAAAAAAAACCCCAGTGAGCTAAACGTTTGATAATCACTATCTGCTAATATCATCCATCCTCTGTTTGTGTGTCTGTTGTGCTGCATTTGCTGCATTAGTGATGACTAATATTCCACAAAGGCTGGTCTCACTCCTACACCGTCACCACTGGCCAGCTGAGATAGCTCACGTATTTGAGTTCATAAAAAAAAAGAAAAAAAAAGAAAAATCCAGGCAGAGAAAAAAAAGAAAAGAAAATTAGTCACAAATCAGAAACCTTTTTCCAACCGGGGGGACGACAAGTACACAAACACAACGTGCCCACTGAATGACCAGTGACTGATTCCTGCAGACGCACACCCAAGAAACCCTTAGAGGGCCAACAAGCAACAACCTCGTTGTAAAAGCAAAAAGCAAAAAACACCAAAAAAAAAAGAAGAAGAAGAAGAACCGAGACACATGAGCACAAAACATGGGACCCAGGATGGAATGTAGGGCAGGAACGTCCATCATGTCTCCGTGCGGCTGACGCTAATTAGGGAGCTGAGGTTTGTCGAACCTCAGCACAAAGCTCACACTGTGTCGTCACGTCCACACCACCAACACTGAGCTCCGGGCAGAGATGTCACTCTGCGGGGGGAAACTTGCCGAGGTTACATTCAACGAGCTGCAGACGCACGCAAAAAAAACAAAAGACAAAAAAAAACAAACAAAAAACACCCTTGTGTACACTCACAGCAATGTCAGGAGGAAACTTTTGGTGACGCTGTTACTAAGTTCCTGTTGATGAGAGAGCCACAAAAGTGTGTTCAGGCTGCCAGCCAAAATCAGATTTTTAGCCCAGCCAGATTGGAACCAGATGACTCCTTTGTAGTCTGAACAGTCACAAATCACATGAAATCCGATTTTGCAAAACATACTGAAACCACCTTTGTGAGGGGGCGGGGGGGCATTCCAAACGAACGCACCGATGGGTTTTGACTGTCCGTGACGTCACTCTACGCGACGCAAGAGCCAATGATGCTCTTGGTGCTGCAACGCAATGGAGCGGACAGAGGCAGTAGAAAACTGCAGTCCCTGGACAGAGGAGGAAACCCATTGCTTCATCAGTCTGTGGGGAGATACAGTAGCTCCATTCAAGCCAAGCACCAGGCCATGCATCGCAACAAGTGCCGCTGTCGCAATTATACGACGTCACACTACCTCCGCTCCGACGTCGTTGCTACAGCAACCTGTCAGATGGGTCAAGAATGTGGCCCAGTCTGAACAGAGCCACATCCCATTTGGACACTTGCTAAAAACAGTGTGGACAGTCAGCCCTTAAAATCGTTTTTGAGAAGGAATCTGATTTGAATCAGATTCGCCTGCAATCTGACCCATGTGACCAGAGTTGACCAAACGTTTCGGCTCTTCATGGGAATGGGACTGATAGCACGTAACATAAATATCTCCCACTTGCAGTCTCATCCCACTGTCAAAACACTGGAAATCAAAGATGTCTCGCCAATTTCACAACATGGTAGAAAAGCCCAAAGAAACAACAACAACACGACAAAAAACAGTTTTGAAAGAAGCCTGGAGCTGCTTTAGCTGCCAAACGACTGGCGGACAGTCTGGTGGTGGTCGAAACGACGACGATTGAATTCAGCGCTGAGGGGCTTCAGCTTCAGCTCCGCCGTCGCAATCGTCCGCCGACAGAAAACAATCACAGACGCTGCTGGTACGCATCAAAGGCTCGTGAACACAAATGTGCTGGTGTCTAACAATCAAACGGCGGCAGAGCGACTCAATGCCATGTGTTCATTATGCCGGAGTGCGGTGTGTGTGTGTGTGTGTGTGTGTGTGTACGTACCCCGCAGGGAAGCGGCGGCGGCGGCATCCTGAGGCTCGCTGAGCGCCGCCTGGCTGGGCAGACTGTTCCGGGAGCGCGTCACTGACTCCAGCTGGGAGGCCCGGCCCAGCAGGGACGCCGCGTCCAGCACCTCCCCTTCTTTGGCTTCCAGGTCGGACTTGGAGGTGGTGAGGGGGCGGGGCCCGGTGGGGGCACCCAGCCGGCGGGGGTCGTTAAGGCAGGCGGCCGTGCCGCTGTCCAGGCTCAGCACTCGGGCGTGCGTCTTGGCGCTACCCGTGCTGGGGGTCCGGCGGGAGGGGCGGCGCTTGCCCCGGGTCCGCTCCCGCTCCCTGTCCGGCTCGGGCCCTGGCTCGGTTTTGGCGGTGGCGGCAGCGGAGGAAGAGCTGCGATTGGCTCTCAGGGCCTTGGAGGTGTCGGGGGAGGGGCAGGAGCGCGGCGTGGCGCTGGACGAGCTGTCGGTGCTGAGGTGGCGGCTGGAGGCGGCGCTGAGCTCGCTGTGGTCGCTGGAGTCCTCCTCGCCGGGCTTGGCCACGCCCCTCGCGGACATGTGGTCCCGGTGGCGGCCGGCGTCGAAGCTGCTCGCCCTCTTCTTGCCGCTGCGCCGGCGCCCCCTGCGTCCGACCGACAGCGACGACGTCCTCTGCACGTTGTGGGCCGACGTTGCCCGGCCGGCGCCTGCCGAGCTGTCGGCGCCGGTCCTGACGCCGGGCTCCTCCCCATCCCCATCCCCCATCCCCGCGCTCTCCCCCTCCCCCGCCCCACCCCCCCCCTGGGCGGGCTGCTTGGCCGTCAGTTCGTTGGCGTGCGGGTTCTTGTTGGCCTCCCTGGACGGCTGGCCGCCAGGACCTCTGGAGCTGACGCTGCCGAGGCTGGAAGTCCTGCCGTCCGCTGAGCCGCCGCCGCCGCCGGCGCCTCCGCCGCCGTCCCCTCGGTCCCGGGCGCGCTCGTCCCCTGAGAGCGAGAGCAGGCTCTCCACATGCGTGGAGCTGGTCTGCTCGCTGTGGAAGCTGCTGACGGTGCTGTTGGTGTCGCGGTCGGTGCCGCTGCAGTAGCTCTCGGTGGAGCCGCTGCTGCGGGTGCTGAGGCTCCGCAGGCTGTCGGCACTGCGGCCGCCGCGGTGGCACTTCTCCCTCAGGGCCGAGCCCTTCCCGCCGCCGCCGCCCTCCCCCGGGTACAGCCCCGAGCTGCCTTCCCCTGCCTCCCTGGAGGCCGAGCGGGACACTTTGCGCGGCTCCTTGTGCCTGCAGCACTCGCCGGCGCCCGAGGTGGACGGACCGGCCCGCTCCTGCTGGTACAGTTGCTCGGCGGCATCTCTGGCGCACAGCCCGAAGCGGTGAGGGCTGGCGCCGGCCGCGTCCAGCTCGCACACGGGGTCCAGAGCGCCACCGCCGCCGGCACCGCCTCGCCTGGGCGGCGGGTAGAGGGCAAAGTCCGGCAGACACGGGTCGGGGAAGGCGCAGCCCGCCGAGCTGGAGGTGCGCGGCAGGCCTCGGGAGCGCAGCTCCTTCCTGAACGTCTGCGACTGCAGCGAGGTGTGCGAGGCCACCTCCGTGTCGCAGGAGGAGTGCGAGAGGCTGAACTGGTAGGCGGCAGAGTTGCAGAGGTCGGCGGGCTCCCGGGACAGCTCGGAGGGACAGAGGGAGGTGGACGGCTGCAGGGAGGCGAAGGAGTCGTTGGCCACCAGGCAGTACATCTTAGTGTCGGACAGCAGGTCTAGAGGAGAGGATGAGGTGGGGCTGGTTTAGTGCATTCACAACGCTTTCCTACTGAAATTAGCGGGTCGACATGGGTGTTCTATAACGCGGGTCGACACGCTAACCATCGGAATTTGGCCCATTTCCCACTGACCAAAACCAGCTGGGTCTGACCCCTGCTGGCAAGCTGCATAGCCTCCACTTTCACCCCTGCATATCTGCTGACGTCATCCAGTCTCGAATGCAAACAGAGCTTTGTTTCGGTACGTGATAGACTGGCGCGATGCTATGACGTAGCGCACGTAACGCTCAACGTCATCACGGAAATTAGCGTGTTGACGCGGGTGTGGCTTTCTCACTACAGGCCAATCGGAACGGAGCCGATTAAAGATGATTTTAACTAGGGGTGGGGAAAAATAGATTCTTAGATGAATCGCGATTATTTTTGCCAATTGCCAATTAAGAATCACGGTCATTTCACAAATTTAATTTTTTTTTTTTTTTAATGAGGCCTCATGTGCGACTGCAGTGCTGCGTCGTACCAGACCGTTTTAGGGTGATGCACACTAGACACACGAGCAGATCCAAACCACCTCATGAGACGATGACGTTAAAGATGACTGAAAAACTAATTTGACCGGTTCCTTCTGGATTTAAAGCCAGCATGTGGCAGCATTTTGGGTTTTACGAGGCTGAGGGGGAAAAGAAATTGACAAAAGTTACACTGTTTCTAAGTTGTGTCACGCTACAAACAAATATTGTGGGAACACGATGAACATGAGGGGCCGCATCGCCCGCTGGCACTCGGAGTTGGAGGAAAAGACATAAAATCCTGCAGTTGCTCCAAACCAGACAACCATACGGATCGTTTGACACAGGTCAGACACGGGTCTTTCCCACCTTCACAAATGCCAATTGTTAGCAAGGTTTAAAACTGTTCTTTTGGTCAGTGGGAAAGGGCCTTCAGTTTAATAAATACTGTAAAACACCAAAGCCGTGCACAACATGCTGCACTGGCCGTTTATTCGTCTCAAAACACTGGCGAGCACAATGAGGCCCGTCGGCAGAGTCTCACTGGTCTGGGTGTGTTTCTGTTGTGCTGTTGCTGCACTTGCGTCGTGTCGTGTTGCACTTGCGGCACTCTGGGAGGTGCGAGCGCGTGTCATCACTTGCCAGCCGTGCGTTCTGCAGTCACACTGTTTTGGCTTCTCTCTGCAATTTACTGGACAAAACTGCCGCACATCTGTCTGTCTGTCTGTCTGTCTGTCTGTCTGTCTGTCTGTCGCTGCTGCTGTGGGACCGAGTCGCGCGTGTGTCCTCCATGCTCACCGTGGTCGTGACTGCAGCTCTCCACCAGCGTCAGGCTGATATCATCTGACGTCTTTCCCGCATCTCCTGCCACGAGAGCAAGACAGCAATTCAGGGACGACCCATTTCATCAAATATTAATGTCTCCAGCCCGACAGCCGACATAACTGGGCTCCACTGGGGCAGAAGAAGGCGACGCTGCGCTTCGTCAGGTGACCGAACGAGAGTGAGAGTCGTGCCGATTTTAAAAAGGATGTCCTTTTTTTGCAATTAGCGTTTGTGGAGACCCTGAAATCTTAATTAGTCGCACTTTGGGGAGTTTGTGCCGGACAGTCTGGAAGGGGTGTGGAGGGGCGGCTAGAAGGTAAGAGGATTAAAACGGCAGAGCCCTGCAGAGTTCCGCAGCCCTTACCATCCGTTAGCACAAACTGACCACGACTGATTAGGATGGAGGCCTGCTGAATTATTCAGAGGACGCAGCCACCTGACTGTCATACTCAGTAAAACGCACCAGTAAGACGCTTCTGTTCGATTAGATTTTCACTTTGAGGTCTTTGTTTTTAGCTGACGTCGAGTTCAGAGATACATAAAGCTGGACATTTCAATCTAACGTGACAACGCATTTTGGCTTCCCGCAGTCGGAAACAGGAAAAGATAAAAAGCGATTTTCAGACGCCGTCAGAGAGAAACACACCTGTGGCACTTCTGTAAACACTGTGACGTTCAAAGTTCAGCCGTTGCATAACGAATGTCAACGGCGGTTCAATAATGTAATAAATATTGCGACAATTATTCCAGTGAACCGGTTAGTGGATCGTTATTACATAATGAAACTGTGCAACAAATTGTGCCGCCCCTGTTTGGTTTCATCAGAGGCACCAGAAGCTGCGGTTACCTTTGGCAACAGTTGATCTCCCATGAGTGGATCCCATCTGAAATGAAAAAAAAAAAAGATTGTTAAGCTGGATATTGACACTAAATCGTCATATAAAAAAAATGTTCCCCGAGGTAAACTCAGAAGACTTCAGCGCTGACAACAGGGACCTATTTCGGATCCCACGCACAGCTGCAGGGACGCACATCAGCCCACCGGGCGGCTCAAGGACGAGCACAAAGACACTGAAGGCAGCGCGCTGCACTCAGGGGTTAAATACGTTTTACGGATTGAAAGCAGCCAAATTGGTTGGAAAATTACTGGAGATTTGAACCCGAAAACTGCGGCAGCACGGAGGACGTGACGCAGCAGAGCACATGATGCATGTTTGTGGGGGGATTAAATGCTGTAGCTGTAATGCTGTTGTTGTAGCGGACGGAAGCATTTCTGCCGGGATTCATGACCTGCCGCACGTGCGCAGGGTCGAAGCCAGCGACGTTCTGCAGATCAGTGGCAAATGTTCCTGTGTTTAGAACTTCTTAAAATTGGCTTATTTTAAAAAGCCTTCGTTTGAGCCCACTAATAATAATGTCTGGCATTTATTTGACTGTGGATGACCCTGTCTGATGTTTATGTTCTATGCATGTCTTTAAGTTATTTGTTGTTTTGTGTACATGCAGAAAAAACAATAAAAACAAAGTTTGAAAAAAAAAAAAAGCCTTCGATTGCACGTCCACAAAAAACCCGTAATGCTCTGAGCTGCGTTTAAAACTCACTTTGGCGCGAAATGAAACGCCACAGGATGTCGACGACCTGGCTACATGACTGAGCACACTGACGGGAAGTTTAACAATGGCCTAAATGTCGCAAAGATTCGTATTTGCCTCCTACTTCCTGAAAATAAACAAGAGGCTCCTAGAATAATCAATCAATCAATCAATCAATCAATATCCTCTATTTAACCAGGTGCAAAGACTAATTTGGATTAAAATTCTCTTTTTCAAGAGTGACCTAGGGTAACAAAGTTACAGCAATGCATACAACAACAACAACACAACAGCTGTGACACACTATAGTCAGGAACACAACAAACGCAACAGGTCAAAAAAATTCTAAACGTTTCAGTAGTGAAACAACTACATTGCCCAATAGAACTGGTTTCTAATCTGATATGTATGATATAAATCTAATCCGGTATGCAGTGTTCTGCTCACCTGCTGGTGAGGCTCCATCCCGATGTAGGAGTTCCTGGAGCTGCAGTCCACCGGCGGGGTCTCCTGTCGGATGAAGTCCGCCATCTCGATGCCTCCTCCAGGATCCCTGAACGCACAACGAGTATACCCACACACACACACACACACACACACACACACACACACACACACAGCTGTTACCACTGGGCACTCACTACAGGGGGCGCCGTGGAGTGCAAAATCTCCCTCGCTAGTTGCAAATGTGTGGAGGGTCGTTTGCGGTCCGTGTTTGTTTCTGCCCGGCTTCGGCAGGGGGGCGGGGGGGGGGCATCGAATGTTAGCGAAGCGGCCTGGACAGTGTTTGGATTCTTTAAGACGGCAGTAATAAATAAACTGAAAGAGATTAAACAGATGGTCGCGTCCATATACGTTTCTGTCAGCTCTATATTTAGCGCCCGGACGTGCTCGTTTAACCGCCTGGAATGATGCAGCGGACAACTTGCCAGTGAATGTTTAGAAATATTTTCCATCCAAACGGCAAAAAAAAATAATAATTCCATATTGGCTCAAACTACAACGTAAACACAGCGGCTCTATCAACAACTAAACAACCGGGTCGAGAGCCCATCGGGGATAAACACGGGGTTTCTGGGGCTTGGTAAACGTTGACGCTCGGCCTCTCTAAACTTGCACAAAGTGGAGAGCAACACATGATGTGGAGGGAAACTCTGTGACCGCTGCCGTTTTAAAGAGCTCTCACTCTTCCCCGAGCCTTTCCTCTCTTTCAGTGCCATGCTAAGCACTCTCTCTGGAATGTGAATGTGAGTCACTTCTTGGTGTTACGGGACCTCGTTGGCATTTTGTTCCATCAGATTTTTTTTTTTTTTTTTTAAAGAAAAGAAAGCTTAACAAGAAAAGCTAATCCTTCAATTAAAACACCAACAATAAGAAAGCCTGGAAATAAGCACCCACCGATGTGTTACAGTGAAAGATATTTTTGTTGCTACTATACAAACTATCTCTGCAAAATGGGTCACTCAGCGTCACGACGGGAGGCACTGTGGCGTTTGGAAGCTGCGCAGATTCATTCCCAAACTTCTCATGGTGATGCTGAAGCGATGCGTCACATTTAGGCCGAGGACAGTGATTGGTCGGAATCCTCAAGAACGCAGCAGGCCAAAAACTCTGTCTGGAAACAGTTCAGCCACAAGCCAAAGGACGGACATGCTTACATGGACGGAACCACTGTGTATCCCCCTGCTCACCAACCCATTAGCAGTGTTGGCCAGTAATTTATTACTAAGTCATTTGATGAAACTGTAATTAAACTACTTTGAGTAAACGGAGTAATGTAACCGGATTACTGTGGCAAAACTGGTAATTATATCATAATTACTTTCTCAAAATGTCTTATTCTCCGAAAAATGTCTGAAATTTAGACAAACAACCAAAAACAACGATGTCGCAGATTGATGATGCAGCCGTGCATGCAAACGTCATTGATATGCGCCGACGCACCAAAACAAGCATGGAGGGCGGCAAAAGAAAAAACAGCGATTGCGTTTGATAGCTGGAAATGCAAACATTATTTTGAGTTCATCTCGTCTGAATCAAAGAATATTGTGGTTTGTAGGAAATGCGAAATTTGCACTTTAATGAAGTTCATTCCAAAGCACTGAGCAACTGTTATTTTTATCTTTCTTTGAACTAAAGTAATTTGTAATTAGTAAGTCATTACTTATGAAACAAAAGTAGTGAAAGAAGTAATTACATTACTTTTTAAAGAGTATTCAGTAGTTGGATTAATTTTATGGAGTAATCCCATCAACACTGCTCATTAGTAAACCATTTATTTTCCCAGAGGTCGCGTCACATTGTCTGCATCTGCTGCAGCTTCAGTTTTTCGATCAATACATTGATTCTTTCCCCCTGCCCTGCTTGGAGGACCAGGCCTTTGACCTGAACTCCCGATTACATCACCCTAAGACGAGTCCACACACACACACACACACACACACACACACACACACACACACACACACACACACACACACACACACACACACACACACACACACACACAGCTCAGGAAGCATGACTGACTTGTTCCGGGCATTGCACCACAGTCGTGTGCATCCTTCACTGAAGACTCCTCCTGCATCATCATCACCACCACCACCACAGCAGCTTAGTCATCCTCGTGTGGTGCCTTTGTTCCACATCTCCGCACATCAAACATGAACTCACCCCGGGCCATTGCTGTCCTCCCGACGGGTGACGCCGCTGTCGTTGGCCCCGTCCGCGCCGCCTCGGCCGCCCTGGCTCTCCTTGGCCCGGTGCTCCACCACTTCCCCCTCGTCCAGGGCATGGTGGAGGCGGTAGTTGACCGTTTTCAGCAGCAGGAACAAGGCGGCGATCACGCTACAGTAGATTCCCACTATCACCATGGATGGCTGCAGGGCCTGCAGAGGAGAGCGAGAGGTTGCACGGGGTGACTGTAGCAGTGCGAGCTCTACTTACGCAAATTGTGATGACACCAGTTTGTGTTTGTATGTTTTGTCTGTGTTAATTTTTCATGAGGCTCATCATGTTCACTCAGTAAATATTTCCCAGGTGTTTGGTAAACAATAACATGAGACAGGCGAGCACTTTGATCAGGAAGGATATCTGGCTGCAAGGCGTGGCAGATAAGAGTCATAACTGCTCACTCCGTCTGTCCATCTGTCAAGCTTAGCCCCGCCCCTTCCTCGCAGCTTGTCTGTTCAGTCTGTAAACTACCCAGAAAAGCGAAAAGTCCACCTTTTACTTGCTGTCTTCACTTTTCAGAAAACGTGGGGCTAGTCGTGGAATTGACGAAGACTGTCAATAACCCCTTCTATGTCAGTGGCCACACCCCCATCCAGGTGCTCCACCTTGTTATTGTCCCTTTCCAATTATGTGAAAGGTCCAAGAACGCAGCCGTTTAAGCGGGAGACTGCAAACAGAGGGCTAAGAGGGCAGTTTCCAGCCGAACCTGAGCGTGTCAACCAGCATGCCTGGTTCGGCATAAGCCGAACTCACACATGTTGCGCAGACAGGCATCACGAACATAATCATGAAGTGGGAAAACTAGTATTACTTTGACCTATACAAGTAACCGTTTGTTCGTTGTTAGTAAAACTGTGCTCCATGGGAGTTGTAGTTCTATGTGTATACTATCCATCTCAATTCAACTATTTAAGAACTACATTTCCTGGTTCAAATTAATTTCACAATAACCATGTTAACTTGCTGTCCACCTGGTTGTGCCACTAAATTGTTCTTTGCGCTACTAAAATGTTTAACTTGCGAGCACTACTAGCGCTACCACTTAAAAATGTCAGCGTACAGCCCCGTAAAAGACAGAAAGAAAGACAGAGTGTCCTTTAACAGGTCAGCAAACTGTGGAAGGAGACCGTCATGCGCACGTGTTTGGCTCCTGAGTTCCATCTCCTCCTTGCCTTATTACCCTCTGATCAACTTGCAGAGAATGCAGACAAGGAGCTACATGAAAAACCTTTGACTCATTATGAAGCACACGGCCGGCCAGCAGATTTCCAATCCAGGAATAGAACAGAAACCACAAACCCAATTTGAGGCATCAGCTTCTAGATATAGAATTGAGAATGCTGCACAAACAGATACTTCCTGTACTGGCCACAGTCGAAAGGGGGCCTGTTATGAAAATAATAAATACACTGTGCCTTCAACTAGGCGCGCGAGGATCTCTTAGCAGCAGCTCTTTTCTTCTCCCCACAAGCAAACAGCGGGCAGCCATCACAAGTGGGCTTCAGCTGGAACTGCGCTGTCAAGTCCTTGAGATAAGGAGGGCAAACTACCAACTGATGCGGAGTACACACACACACACGCACGCACACGCGCGCGCACAAAGAATGCCAAACAATCGCGCCAGCAGTGATACACTGAGCATCAAACGCAATCCTATTCTCGGGACGGGTAAGTTGTTACGAGACATGCTGGTCAGCTGTTATGTCCTCGCGCTCACAGCTGTCTGGCGGCTCCTGTTGGGAATAAATAATAATGGAAAAAGAAAAGCTGGCGACACACTGCAAGTCACTATCGACAGCAGGAAAACAAGCTGATAAGGAGCGGTGGGGGGTTGGGGGGATTTAAACTCGCCGATTATGATCTGACACGAGCTGTAATCGACTGTTAATATCCCCCCGGAGTCGAAACGACTCACTTTGATACGCGGAGTTTGAACAAAAGAGCATTCTGGTCCCATCTAGTTGGTGGATGGTAGCACTTGAGGGCAGCCATTTGAACAGCAGTGTCTCTATTTTGTCTTGTGCCTACAGCTATTTCCCCCCCCCTTCTTCTATCATTAATACAATTGTATGTGCGATATATATATATATTTTTATTTATTTATTTAAAGAATATATTCGGGCTTTGTGTAAAACGTGTACTTATTTGGAGTAGGACGTTACTTTTGCCCGCCGCGCCAGATAATAGACCGAGACCGACCGTTAGTCCTCGGCGGCGGCGGCGGCGGCTAAAGACAAGCCGACCTAACGGGCACCTGGTTCGGCGAGTCGCACACCGGTCACCGCTCCAGACAGCAGACCTCACACACGGCGCAGCGATTTCGGGTGGCCGGCAGGGACGGAGCGACTCACCATGTAGAGAGTGAAGGGGAAACATAGCAGGAAGAGCCAGATGTAGAGATGCAACGCGTTGACGAATGTGTTCTGGTCGGGGTCGTAGTACCATCCGCCTGTGACCGAAGCCCAGACCCCCTGCCTGAGGATCTGGAGAGTCTGCGAGCCCATTGTTGTCCTGTGTCCCCTCCGCCGAGCGGGGCTGACACGGTGGCTAGTGCTGCTGGCCCAAGGCGCCGAACGCCGCTGTGCTTCCAGACACTGGCCTGAAAATCCCCTCTGCAGCCATCTTCTCCGCTGCTAGCCAGCCAGCTGGGGCACTGTTTCCAGTCCTCCACGGCCGAGACTCCTATCCCACCACGCCCTGCGAGAGGCTTCTTCTTCGTGGCATCGGGATGTAGAGGCAGCGGCGGTGGCGGAGGCCGATACTGACCGGTGACACGCTCTCAAATCGCGACACCATGCTCCTCAGTGGGGCTCCGAGTGCTTTCAGGTCAATGTTCCTCGCTCGGCTGCGTTTGACCGAGAGTCGTCGTGTTTTAGTGACACAATAATGAGTGTAGCATGACCAAAAAGGCGTTATGGGCAGCCAGGAACTCGGGTTAAATGTGGATAAATGGCGACACCTGCTGGTCATAGGATGTCAATTCAAAACGCTTGTCAGTTGTTCACTAAAGATGTCGCAAGATAGAACCTTTATGAAAACGTATGAAAAATAAAGCGCAGGTCAGCCAAGTATTACTCACATACGCCAAGTTGTATTAGAAGTTGTACTTCACACAAATAGAAATCTGCAGTCAAATACCAGTTGCTCCACGGGGACGATGCCCCTTTTGACCTTGAATTCTGGGACGTAGAGCTAACTTTCCATAGTTCAGATGTGGCTGGATTGCATTTGAACAAATTACTGTTGTATAATCATTGCATGAACCTTTAAAAAATGATCTTGGCTTGTTTATTAACCAGCGGCTGCATCCCTTGACCAGCCTGAAAACACTTTTACGTGGACCCTGTTTTTTGTTTTTAAAGCATGAGAATAGAAACAGGCACATAGATATTTAGCAGCACACATTTTAATGCAAAAATATTGAATACCAATGAGTGTTTTTAGTAAAGACTGAAAAAGAGGGTATATCAGACAAGTCATGATGACACATCCTGTGCCAAGGTTCAGTGCAACAGAAGTATCCTCTAAGTCACTGTCAACAGGGTCTGCTGAGGTTCTTACATTAGCAAATAATCAGTCAACAACAGCTGTTGTGAATACTGATAAATGTCTGAAAACATCAAGCAATTGAGACCCAAGTAGATTAAAGGGTGGGGGCGTGGAGTATTCAAAACCTGACAAATGTGATTGAAGTTCTATCAAGACTGTGGCACTGAGAAGCAAAGACTCTGTAATATTTTGCAAATCATTTATGTTGTCAAGTGACCAAATACATGAAGAAAGCAAAAATAAAAGAACACATATTTAGTAAAGACTCAACAAGGATAACAGGAAAGGTAGAAGAAGAAGGAGAGGTTGGTCACTGTAGCCTTGCTCTCTTCTCAGGAGGCGGTTTAGTGGGCGGAGCTGGGGCTGATGACTTTGTGGCCGGTTCCCTTTCTTCTTGTTTTACAGTTTCTGTGGGAGGTTCAGGCTCTTTCTTCACCTCAACTGCAGCGAAAGAGCAGAGAAGAACCTCAAGACTTTGCAAAACGGGGCTACTATATGACTATTATTATTGTATAAACACTATATTTTCTGTATAAAATATAGTAAAACAAGACAATGGCAGTAACTATTACAGCATGATGTCAGATCATACCTGGGATTGGCTTCTCACCAGGCTTTGGCTGAAAAAGCAGAAAAATTGTATTAAATATACACACACACACACACACTCACATTGACGTATCATGAAAGATATGATATTATTCAGTTGGGACCCGTGCTTCTGGTACCTGGTAGAACTTTGGTGGAAACTTGGACCTTAGATCCAAAAGCAGAGTGTCGACACGATGCCTCTGAAACAGAGAACTTGGCTCCTCTTTCTTTTTGGACTTGGGCTTGAATTTTTCTGTAAATGAAAGTTGATCAAATTGGAACTGAAAGTACCAGTTGAGTTACATTTGGACTTGGCTGAATCTGATCATCCTCTTGTGATCAGGTGCAGCTTTGGCTAAATGAAATGAGCTGTGACATTGTTACCTCGCTCCTCCTGGTCCTTGAAGTGCCACCAGTACCCTTTGGATGGGTGATAGCGGCAGTAAGACATGGACTCATCGAAAGCAGACTGGATTCCATGGACAGCGGACAGCTAATGGAGAAATACACTGTGATAGCGATTACGACAAAATGGTTCCTGTACACTCAATGATGTCATGCAAATAATTCTCACCACTCTGGAGCTGATGACTGTTCCCAGATCTGGAGCCTGATACACCACTCCTGCTATGATGTAGTAATCGGCTAAATGAATCACTAGATAAAGAAAAAAGATGTGGTTAAACTAAAAAATAAAAATAAAAATAAAAATCAATCGGGCTATAATTTTCAGAATGTGGTTATAAAATAATTTGAGTCTAAGAACTAAAAATAAATGAATCTAAATTCCAAAGTATTTCCATTCACTTGAGTTTAGGAAGAGTTTCAGATGCAGGACAACAAGCCAGACAACAGCCACCTGATCACCTCTGTTCAGGACATCAATGGAAAGCCCAAAATGTGTGTGTTTTTCTATTATATTATCCAGCAAAATAAATGTCAGACTGGTCGTAAAAAGATGAAGGATGCACTGCCCACCTTGTGTTGGTGACTGTCTCTGTTGTTTGCGGATTATATAAAGAATGGGCTCCTGAGCATGAAGAAGAATATACTCCACTCCCACCATCTGGCTGAAAATAAGAAGGAAGAAACAATGATTTGCAGCACCAGCGCCTTACAACAAAGCTTTCAGGATGATTCACACAAGACTTCCTTTAATTCATGCGAAAGCTGTCTTCTTTAATTTACTGTAGGAGCCAAACTTACTTGAGGTGCTCCAGAGATAGCCGCTGCATCTTGACCACCTCATTATTACAGGTTCGGTCATAGAAGGGGTTGCTCCTCTCAGAGAAGTAGTCAAGCACGTTCCCAGGATTTAAAATGGGCACCAAGCCGCTGTCCACCCAGGATATGCCAAGCAGGTTGTCTGCCAATTTGATTTAAATAAAGGAGGAATCGGTAGAAGTCAATTGCAATAAGGTTATACAAAACAACAGTTCAAACGTCTATCATTTTATTTTTGAAAACTGTGTAAAGAAAACACACATATATTTGTTTCAACTGATTCGCTTTTTATTTTTGATCTAACAACGGATTCCTTCTCCAGTGATCAAAAACTATCATCACACTGAACACTAGACATATTAAATCATATGTAATTAAATGTTAACCGGTTCAGTAAAATACGGATATTTGCACGCAAGATATACTTCGCTGCTTTTTAAGCGGATATTGCAAAAAAAAACAACGCAGTTTTACAATGAACTGAATGAGTCGACGTGCTAATCAAAGACGCTAACCGTTGCTAAGCTAATAAAGACAACAGGAAGCTGCCAAATGCAAAGAAATTGCGTAGCTGCACAACA